>NC_041395.2:188963073-189090573 GCF_900747795.2 Erpetoichthys calabaricus
AAGCTCTTGGAGAGTTACAAAATGCATGGTTGCAATATGAGCATCAAGGTGCATTTTCTGCATAGCCATCTTTCTAACTTCCCGGAAAACCTTGGTGCAGTCAGTGATGAGCAAGGTGAATGATTCCACCAAAATTTGAAGGTCATGGAAGGACGGTATCAGGGTAGATGGGATATACATATGTTGGCTGACTATTGTTGGAGCATCCGGCGGGATTGTCCTAACACTGAACACTCCAGGAAAAGCTATAAGTGTAAATTTTTACCTTAACCACTTACCCAATTAATTTTCAAATGTTTTACTGTTAAAAAAAAATGTCATAGATTAACAATAAATCCTTTGTATAAACAAAGGAAATTTAAATAAACAGTACATTCAAGTTATTATTTCATTATTTTTTTATTGTACGTAAAATTTATATTTTTTTTTATGAATTTTATTGTAATCATTCCGTACAAATAGATCAATTTTTACAAAAAATAGGATTGAAAATAAATCAAACCCCACCTCTGAGAAGGAGAGCATGGCCAAAGGAGTAATACTTAAAGCTTGTAAACATACCTAAATTGTTGAGTTTAATAGGGCAATAAAGATAAATGGAGAAGAAAAATAAATGCGGAGATAATTCTTATTCTAAAATATTATTGATTAGATCCTGCCAGCTTTTGAAAAAGTTCTGTACAGATCCTCTAACTGAGAATTAGATTTTTTCCAATTTCAAATAATATAAAACATCGGTTTCCCACTGACTTATAAGAGGAGAGTTAGGATTCTTCCAATTTAACAAAATAAGTCTGCGTGCCAAAAGTGTAGTGAATGCAATCACAGTTTGTTTGTCCGTCTCCACTTCAAATCCATCTGGAAGAACACCAAACACAGCTATTAATGGGTTAGGAGGGATTGTGACACCAAGGCTGTCTGAAAGGCACTTAAAAATTTTGGTCCAAAATTATGTTAATTTGGTGCAGGCCCAAAACATGTGACCCAGTGAGGCAGGAGCCTGGTTGCAGCGTTCGCAGGTTGGATCTTGCCCTGGAAATATTTTGGACAGTTTTAAGCAAGACAGATGTGTTCGATATATAATTTTGAGTTGAATAATTGTATGCTTTGTGCATATGAAACTCGAGTGGATTCTCTGCATTGCTACCTTCCACTCCATTTCTGATATATTAATTAAGAGATCTTTTTCCCATTGTCCTCTTGGATCTTTGAAAGGAAAGGACTCTAATAAAATTTTATATATTGCAGAAATGGTGTCTAATTCCTTGAAATTGAGCAATATTTTTTCCAGCATGGTGGAGGGTACGAGGTGAGGAAAATCGGGCAGGTTCTGTTTAACAAAGTTTCTAATTTGAAGATAGTGAAAGAAATGTGTAGCTGGAAGGTTAAATTTGGAATGTAATTGTTCAAAGGATGCAAAGGTATTGTCTATATAAAGATCTCTGAGCAATTTAATCCCAAATCTTTTCCAGATAGTAAAAACTAGATATGTTTGCGAGGATTGAAAGAGGTGGTTCTCTTGCAGAGGTGCCACAGATAAAAGATTCTCCATCTTAAAATGCTTTCTAAATTGGTTCCATGTTCTGAGTGACTGAAGCGCAATTAGGTTATTAGTATATTTGCAATAACTTGCATTTATTGGGGTGCAGAGCAGGGAATATAAAGAAGTACTGCAGGATTTTATTTCTATTGCGGACCAAGCCTGTGTATGTTCATCTATTTGTGTCCAGGTTTTTATAGCTTGTATGTTTGCTGCCCAGTAATAAAACTGAAAATTAGGTAGAGCCATGCCACCTTCTGCCTGAGGTCTTTGTAGGGTCGCTCTTTGGATACATGAATGTTTTGAGTTCCAAATAAATGAGGTTATGTTTGAATCTAATTGTTTAAAAAATTATTTATTGATGTATATTGGGATGTTTTGAAATAAAAAAGAAGCTGCTGAAGGATATTCATCTTAACAACATTAATTCTTCTAGCTAGAGTGAGATGAAGGGTTGACCATCTATGCAAGTCTTGCTTAATTTTTTCCATACAGACGGCGAAATTTTGTTGATAAAGAGCTTTATGTTTACTTGTGATGTTTATCCCTAGGTATTTAAACTGATCTGTTATGGTTAAAGGTAGGGTGTCCAATCTAATTTTATATGCTTGAGAATTCACTGGGAAGAGTATATACTTTTATTCAAATTAATTCTGAGACCAGAGATCTTTTGAAATTCTGTATGCGCTGTTAAAACTGCAGGCACAGTGTTTTCTGGGTCTGATATATATACAACCGATTAGATATAGCCTGCTCTCTTTCTCTCCCCCCATATCCCCCCACCCCCCCCATTTTGCCTCCCCACGTGATGCCGGACCCCACTTCACAATGTCCCAGTCCTCTGACATACCAAGAGACAGAGTATGTCCAAAACAAAACAAGCCCCCTCCGCAGCGGCGTTTGAGAATTGAAAAGTGGAGATATCTATTGCAGCTAAAGTCTAAATACTATCTGCCAAAAATATAATTATTAACAGACGTTAAGCTTAAAATATAATCTTCAGCAATCTTAAGATATTAAGATAATAAAATAATGAACCCTGGGAATGGTGTTAAAAAGTGGTCTAGGATAAGCATAGTAAATCCTAATGCCCTAATAGCAATAACTATAAACCAAGGGTATGATGTTAAACACTCTCCTTTAGGGTAGTAAAAGAAAAAGAAAAAAAAAAAAAACCTACTTTAATTACTTCCACACACACGTCTGTAACTGTAATTAAAACATAAACGTAAAGCGTCCAAGTAGAGATAAGAATGTATAATTATAATACCCGTATCTTTACAAGTGGAACAGATAGCAGGTGATATATCCTTGCCATGCCATGACAGGATACGGCTCACTATTGTCACTATTGACTTTCAAAAGAGTGTCGGGATCAGCTTCCTTAATATTGGCCTTGAACATCCACTTTCAGTTTGGCGGGAAACAAGAGGCTGTATTTGATATCGGCTTTCTGTAACAGCTGTTTAATGTTTAAGAAGGCTGCACGTTTAGCAGCAGTAGAAGGTGAGAAGTCAGGGAAAATACGAATGAGATTATTTTCAAATATAATCTCTTGCGATCGCTCAAAGCAAACAACGAAAGACCTAGGTTTAAAGGTATTTGATCCGTGTATGCGATAAGCTGCTGCTATCTCGGTATCTGATTTAAAGTCAACTCCAATTATTTTTGGGAGTAATTCTACTGCAAATTTCATTGGGTTTGTACTTTCACGTTTCTCAGGTAGACCTTCGATTCTAATATTATTCCTTCTGCACCCATCTTCCAGGGCTGCAAGTCTGTCTCCAAGTGTTTTGCAATCGGAATTCACAGCTGTAGCTTTTTCATCGGCGTTAGATGCCAATTATTACGCAGTTTCAATTCGAGCCGTGAATGCCTGCTTAACGTCATCCAGCTGATCGGCAAGTTTTTTCAGTTTAGACCTATTTTCTTCAATGTGTTCCTCTAATTTCGCCACTATGCCTTTAAAGGTCGCGTCAAAATGATTAAATAGATGCATTTCCAGGTCTTTATTATCCTGACGCAGCTCCTGTCGCAGTTTCTCGTTTGTCTTAAGCGAGTCACTTCTTTCTTTCTTTCTTCATATTTCTCTGAATGTCTTTCTTAAGCTCACTTACGGCTGTTTCCAATGTTGTGATCATTTCCTTCAGTTCGGACACATCGTTTCGGCTTTCGTGCTCGGTGGGTGGAATTGCAGCCCCTGTTACAGCCAATGCTTCAGGCTCACGAGGAGTAGATGAGAGCACATACTGCAAGGCCTTTTCTAGTTTCAAGTGATCTTCTGAAATCGGCGATCCATCGTGACCTGCATCACTTGCACCCTCGCTCCTATTGTATGTTTTTTGACAAAAATGTAGGGTACCCTGTATCGTAAAAACTGGATGTGATAGCAAAAAATTGGGGTCATTTCTGGATTCACCACCCAAAAATTAGTAAAAAACAAGTGTAAGATCTAGCTCAACAAAAAATGTGTTCCCCAATGAATTATTTAAGGTATTACTTTGCTTTTTGTCACAAGAAAAAGATACATTTTCTTTATGTTTTCATTTATATACTGTAATAGTGACAATAATGATAAAAAGAAAAAAGAGTATTATATGAGAAGTGATTGGACATTACAGTGAAACAGTCATATTCTTTCATATTACCACAGCTCTTATTTGCCAAATGATGTATTTCACTGGTTTGTGTGCACACATCACATGGGACAGCAGGCTCAGGCACAGTATGGTTTTGTGGCATAGAATGTTCCTTACATAAAACTACAGTTACAGTTCTGCATCATACAACTATAATATACCTCTTAAGAGAGCAGTTTGCTAATGATTACAATTCAATCAGACTCATAGCAAAAGCAAATAAAAATATTTGAATGCAATGATCAACTTATCCACCCATCCATTATTCAACCTGGTGTATCCTAACTACAGGGTCACAGGGACTTATTTCTGCAAAAAAAAAAAAATATATTTTTTTTTTATGTGCAAACTTATTTCCACCATTAAAAAAGAACAAATATTGCATTATTTTGCAAAAGTGTTGCATTGTTTTGATTATCAGAGGTGACTGTGTGCAGAGGGTACAGACCCATAAATACCTGGGAGTGCAGCTGGATGATAAACTGGACTGGACTGCCAATACTAATGCTCTGTTCAAGAGAGGACAGAGTTGACTATACTTCCTTAGAAGGCTGGCGTCTTTCAACATCTGCAATAAGATGATGCAGATGTTCTATCAAATGGTTGTGACGAGTGCACCCTTCTACGCGGTGGTGTGCTGGGGAGGCAGCATAAAGAAGAGGGAGGCCTCACGCCTGGACAAACTGGTGAGGAAGGCAGGCTGCATTGTAGGCATGGAGCTGGACAGTTTGACATTTGCGGCCGAGCGATGGGTGCTGAGCAGGCTCCTGTCAGTCATGGAGAATCCACTGCATCCACTGAACAGTATCATCTCCAGACAGGAGCAGCTTCAGCGACAGACTGCTGTCACTGTCCTGCTCCACTGATAGACTGAGGAAATCATTCCTCCCCCACACTATGCGACTCTTTAATTCCACCCGGGGGGTGGTAAACGTTAACACTATACAAGATTTTTGTCTATTATACCTGCCACGCACGGTCCACCTTGCATTTTTTTTTAAACTTGCACTGTGTTTTCATTGCTCTTTAATTAATATTGTTTTTATCATCATAGATTATCTATCTATCTATCTATCTATCTATCTATCTATCTATCTATCTATCTATCTATCTATCTATCTATCTATCTATCTATCTATCTAATTAATGCAATTGTTTTGTAAAATAATGCAATATGTCACAATAGTATTATTTCAAAATAATTATTGCGTTATTTCAAAAAGATATTGCCCGTGACCATGTATGTTTTGGTGAACTAGTGACACTTAGTGATGGACATTTAGCATGTGTGTAACCTGCAATCAAGTGACAAGAACTAAACAGATGTTAAGGGAAAAAATATTTACTCCTACACAGAGTGAGAGGTAGCTTTAATTTACCAAGTTTAGTGTAGAGAAAAGCCAAGCAAAATGACACCTTTTATTGGCTAACTAAAAAGATTACAATATGCAAGCTTTCGATGCAACTGAGGCCCCTTCCTCAGGTACATCTTGCCTGAAGAAGGGGCCTGAGTTGCCTCGAAAGCTTGCATATTGTAATCTTTTTAGTTAGCCAATAAAAGGTGTCATTTTGCTTGGCTTTTCTCTACATTCATAATGGCTAACACGGTACAACACCCTAGTACCAAGTTTAGTGTCAAAGGGAGCTAGTGATTTCTAGCATAAGGCCAGAACCAACCATGGTGGATGGTATGCCAGTACTTTGCATGGCACCATCACACAAGCCAACTAAAAAAAAGCACTGCATTCAGTCCAGTATTAGAAACCTATAAATAAAGTATCAGATTGTTTTTAATCCAGTTATATGCTATAGATATTACTGTCATCATATCTTATCACGCCACTGCCGTATCCAGGTAAGAGCGGCATCATTAACATCCTTAAGATCTTTATCGCTACATGTAGGGCCTCATGAACACTCATGGAGAATGTGGTCCATTGTTTGGGTGGGCTCACCACATAGATATTACTGTGAGACAGGGTAATCCTGTAGTGCAGCTTATATTCATACATTAAATCTTCAGGGGGTCAGGCTTAATTCTTAGCCTTGTAAAAGCTGGTATGTTTGCATAGGCTGATTGCTATATATGATTGCCTCCCATGAAATGCACGTGCAACATCCAGTGTTGATTCCTGCCCTAGGCCCTATGCTACAAGCATATTTTCCAAAAGATCTTAGGGCAGATGTCCTTGCATATGTACAACCAGTATCATTGTGTCTTTGAACTTTTGCCTTATGCAAAAACATACAATAATACTTCCAGCATATGTTTAGCAGTAAGGCATTGGTAATAAGGAGAGAGAAAGTTGTTAAAATGTTAATTGAATATTGGTAATTGAATAAATGTTACAAGATGCTGTTTAGTTAATGCAGATGTATAGTATATGTTAATGGAGTGACAATTACAGTCTGACTGACATTGTTTAGAGATGTTGCCTCATACTCCTCAGTTCAAATTTCAGATCCATCATTATTTGTGTAAAATTTGCACATTCTCTCTGTGTTTACTTGAATTTTAACTCTTTTTCAACATACAAGACATGTAGTTCACAATGCTCAGTTCAACACTGAGTCAAAATACAATGGTTGTGAGGGAATATATCCACTTTTGCACACAAAAGTGGAGGATAAGCACTTCAGTCATAAACCTGGTAACACAAGTGGGCTTGCAAAGTCAGTTAATCAACTCTCAATACATTACAACTCTCTGGAGAAGAAAATTAGTATTAGGATGTTTAGTTAAAAGTGGTGGATGCCAATTGTTAAAGCATATACAAAATGTGTAATGTTATCAAAAGATATGAAACTATAAAACAAGGTTTTTGCAATGAAATAACATTTAAAAGCCTTAAAATGTAATAATTCTAAATGTATAACAAATTTATACCCAGAAAAAAGGGGATGGATGTTATTTACTTTACAGCACATGATCATCCGCAGTTAACGGTACTCACTGATACCAAACAATCCACAAATACATAGGGAAACTGTGCAAATCCCATGTAGACCCAAGTGCTGTGGAGTGAGAATGCTAGCTGTTTTACCACTCTGCCTATGTTAAAACATCTGTACTAAAGCTACTATACTTTAACCTGGTTAAAACTAAATGCAAGTCCTTGATGCTTGATTGCACACTCCGTGCATTCCTAACCTATCCCTTAATAATTGTCATTGGAATACCAAAACACGAGAGTGCATGACTATACTGGCAGCAGCAGGCAATATATTTTTGAAATAATGCATTTTGTTTCTGAATGGTGGAAATAAGCTGCTGTAATTATTGCTTTGTGAAAACCATCACTTTCTTAATAAATATGTAAAAACCAAACTGTGCTTTGAGTAATTTTATAATAGTTGCATAACTGTTAACCACAATGTCATAGTAGCACATCTTAATATCCATAAATATTAATTAATAGCATATTTGGCTGGGAGAAAGAATTTTGCCAGACATGCAGTTCCATTAGCCTATTTCAGTTATTGATCTTTTACACTTTGCTATAATTACACATCATTAAGAATTTGTAATATGAACATGTATTGCTTTTTTGTTGAAACTTTGCATAATACTACCTGCAAAACTCTAAAACATAACTGTAAATAACCAATGTTAAAAACCTAATGGCGTGTTGCACTTATAAGTTTCTTAAATGAGGTCCTGTTGTCTGCCATTTATCAAATGATTAGGTAACCTGTACAGTACATCAGGGACGTAGCCAGGAATAGATTTTAGGGTGGATCTGTGTAAAATGGGTGTTCTATTTTTTAGTAGGATATATAAGGGCACTTTTCCAAAAAATACATCTATCCATACTGTGGTACATTGACTTAACTTAATTATTACATTAGGACCATGCAAAAATTGAGCAAAAATGATCAAGGCAGTCAAACATTGTTCCTTTGCAGAATACTGCATCTTTCACTATGCTGTATTTGATCCATTTGAATTGTTTATGCCATTTTGCAGAGAAACACAGAGCCTTTACCATTAGTGTAGTTGTTAAAAATGATTGCAAATTACATTGTGTGGCTGGTTTGTCAGTGGATGACAAATCTTTTGGTGATTCCGACACAACATACTTGTCTTTTGGAGCCGCTAAAGTCAGAGTCTCCTCAGATGAAGATGTGATTGAAATGTCTGCTCCAGTCATTTTCTCAGCTGCATACTGTTGTGTATTGTGTGTCTCATTTGTGCCTGGACGTTCCTCTTCATCTAAATGAGGCTTTTTGAAGAACCTTGATATTTAAGATACTAAAATAAGATACTATCTCTTGGTGTTTGTTGAAAATACAACTTAAGGTTCTGTTAACTGTCTAATGACTACTACCAATCATGTTAAACATACACTGTAACACCAGCCCATTTATTTTTTATTTATTAACATTTTCAGTAAACCAAAGGGATTTGACATACCACTTCGAACCAAAGGAAAGATAAAGTAACGAATACCCAACCAATAACAAAATTTAAAGGAAAATTAAATATACAATGAAATGATTGCTGTACATGCCTAACACTCAAAACAATTAATTGAAAATTACCCTTTCCAAATAACAGTAATAGTTGTGTGTACCATTATGAAGCATGCCATATGCCTTGACAAAAATATTTAATTGATTTTGTCATCAGGGGTCACAACTGGTTTATAAACCTCCCAACAAAATAAGATAGATAGATAGATAGATAGATAGATAGATAGATAGATAGATAGATAGATAGATAGATAGATAGATAGATAGATAGATAATTTATTAATCCCAAAGGGAAATTCACATACTCCAGCAGCAGCATACTGATAAGAAACAATATTAAATTAAAGAGTGATAAAAATGCAGGTATAACAGACAATAACTTTGTATAATGTTAACGTTTACACCCCCCCCCCCCCCCCCAAGTGGAATTGAAGAGTTGCATAGTGTGGGGGAGGAACGATCTCCTCAGTCTGTCAGTGGAGCAGGACAGTGACAGCAATCTGTCGCTGAAGCTGCTTCTCTGTCTAGAGATGATACTGTTCAGTGGATGCAGTGGATTCTCCATGATTGACAGGAGCCTGCTCAGCACCCGTACCTCTGCCACGGATGTCAAACTGTTCAGCTCCATGCCTACAATAGAGCTGGCCTTCCTCACCAGTTTGTCCAGGCGTGAGGCCTCCCTCTTCTTTATGCTGCCTACCCAGCACATCACCGCATAGAAGAGGGCGCTCGCCACAACCGTCTGATAGAACATCTGCAGCATCTTATTGCAGATGTTGAAAGACGCCAGCCTTCTAAGGAAGTATAGTCGGCTCTGTCCTCTCTTGAACAGAGCATCAGTATTGGCAGTCCAGTCCAATTTATCATCCAGCTGCACTCCCAGGTATTTATAGGTCTGCACCCTCTGCACACAGTCACCTCTGATGATTGCAGGGTCCATTAGGGGCCTGGGCCTCCTAAAATCTACCACCAGCTCCTTGGTTTTGCTGGTGTTCAGTTGTAGATGGTTTGAGTCGCACCATTTAACAAAGTCCTTGATTAGGTTCCTATACTCCTCCTCCTGCCCACTCCTGATGCAGCCCATGAAAGCAGTGTCGTCAGCAAACTGTTGCACGTGGCATGACTCCGAGTTGTATTGGAAGTCCGATGTATACGGGTAAGTAAAGAATGTACCAGAAAAAAGACTGATGTAATATACAAAATGTACTGAAGGATGACTAAGAAATCAACAGATGTACTATAAGCAACAAGAATGGACAATTGTTATAGGCACAGAAATTTCAAGGGTGGTGGCTCATCTCAAAAGGTATAAGATGAACCAGAATATAATATAATAGACTTTTATTCTATATAAATCATTTGGGTGTAAACCAACGAACCAACCAGAGTAAAATGTATGCATTGATTGACACTGTATGTAAATTCAAGTTTATAAAATGAATGAATGACATCTTGATGCGCAGCGAATTTAAAGAAATGTGTGTATGAGATGACGTGTGTCTAAAAATGTTGTTCTGTGCCTAAGAAATGTGTGAATGGGATATCTTTGTCTGAAATGTACTTGTATTAAACTGAATGTTTAAAGTAAAATATATTGTGCACACAAATTTAGAAATATCTGATAAAGTTCCAGAACTCTTAGTTAATTTGGGTTAAAATGTGAGTTTTGAAAATGTGTAATATTTGATAAAATGAAAACGTCTCCACTTTGCTTATAAAAATGTTTATATGTATAAAACATCTTTCCTTTAGACCCTGATCAAGTCCTGGGGAAAAAAAGTTCTTTGATAATTATAAAATATAAAGGAGACAATTTCTTTCAAGGATAAAATGCTGCTGTTATGTGCGTGTGTGTGCATGTGTAGAAGTGCATGTTTGTTATAGACATTGTTTTAAATGCTTTCCATGAGCTGTTTGGCGATTTGGTGGTTGAAGTAGGAGTGATAGGGTGGTGCAGTGGTTGGCACTGTTGCCCACTAAAAGGAAATTAAGGTTCAAAATTGCATATTGTCTGCATGGAGTAAAATAAATGTAAGCAATGAGAGGAAAAGAGTATGTAAATGCTTTAAATAGTAGATGCTAAATAATAATAATAAAACTTGAGTAAGTTTAATGTGTTAAAAACAGTTTAAGTCAGTTTGAGTATGTTGTACAATGTGAAAGATCTCCGTGAGTAAAGTATATTTGAAGGAATTTAAATGAGTTTGGGAATACGTTTGGTTAAATTGTGTGAAAATATGTGGTGTTGCTTTAAATGATGAGACAATTGATAAAGGTGCACATACAGTACTGTGCAAATGTTTTAGGCAGTTGTGAAAAAATGCTGTAAACAAAGAATGCTTTCAAAAATGGAAGTGTTAATCATTTATTTTCATCAATCAACAAAATGCAGTGAATGAACAAAAGAGAAATGTAAATCAAATCAATATTTGGTGTGACCACCCTTTGCCTTCAAAATAGCATCAATTCTTCTAGGTACACTTGCACACAGTTTTTGAAGGAACTCGGCTGGTATGGTGTTCCAAACATCTTGGAGAACTAACCACAGATCTTCTGTGGATGTAGGCTTCCTCACATCCTTCTGTCTCTTCATGTAATCCCAGACACACTCGATGATGTTGAGATCAGGGCTCTGTGGGGGCCATACCATCTCTTCCAGGACTTCTTGTTCTTCTTTACGCTGAAGATAGTTCTTAATGACTTTGGCTGTATGTTCGGGGTCGTTGTCCTGCTGCAGAATAAATTTGGGGCCAATCATATGCCTCCCTGATGGTACTGCATGATGGATAAGTATCTTGCCTGTATTTCTCAGTATTGAGAACACCATTACTCCTGACCAAATCTCCAACTTCATTTGCAGAAATGCAGCCCCAAACGTTCAAGGAACCTCCACCATGCTTCACTGTTGCCTGCAGACACTCATTATTGTACCGCTCTCCAGCCCTTTGACGAACAAACTGCCTTCTGCTACAGCCAAATATGTCAAATTTTGACTCAGTCCAGAGCACCTGCTGCCATTTTTCTGCTGCACCCCAGTTCCAATGTTTTCGTGCATACTTGAGTCACTTGGCCTTGTTTCCACATTGGAGGTATGGCTTTTTGGCTGCAACTCTTCCATAAAGACTGTTCTTCCCAGACTTCTCCAGACAGTAGATGGGTGTACCTGGGTCCCACTGGTTTCTGCCAGTTCTGAGCTGATGGCACTGCTGGACATCTTCCGATTTCAAAGGGTAATAAGCTTGATGTGTCTTTCATCTGCTGCACTAAGTTTCCTTGGCCGACCACTGCGTCTACGATCCTCAACGTTGCCCGTTTCTTTGGGCTTCTTCAAAAGAGCTTGAACAGCACATCTTGAAACCCCAGTCTGCTTTGAAATCTTTGTCTGGGATAGACCTTGCTGATGCAGTATAACTACCTTGTGTCTTGTTGCTGTGCTCAATCTTGCCATGACATGAAACTGTCTTCCACAACCTCACCTTGGTAGCAGAGTTTAGCTGTTCCTCACCCAGTTTTAAGACTCCTACACAGCTGTTTCTGTTTCAGTTAATGACTGTGTTTCAACCTACATGTGACTTTGATGATCATTAGCACCTGTTTCGTATATTTGGTTGATCAAACACCTGACTATAATCCTACAAAATCCCTGACTTTGTGCAAGTGTACCTATAAGAATTGATGCTGGTTTGAAGACAAAAGGTAGTAACACCAAATATTGATTTGATTTAGATTTTTCTTTTGTTCGCTGACTTTGCATTTTGTAAACTGATAACAATAAACAATCATTGTTTATATTTCTGAAAGCATTCTTTGTTGACAGCATTTTTTCACACCTGCCTAAAACTTTTGCACAGTACTGTACATATGTTTTAAATTTAAACTAAAAAGTGAATATGATTGGGTCCAATGGAAAATGTTTTAAATTTAAACTTAAAAAGTGAATATGATTAGGTCCAATGAAAGGTTTCCAGATTTAGTATAAATGTGTGTGCCTTTTTCCTTTGAGTACTGGCCATACTCAGATGGAAAAAAATAAATCCTCTATTATCTAGGATAGCAAGAAAGCTGGTGATGAGCATTGGCTTCCAGTCCAGGTTGCGTTTTATATTAAGATGCTGTACAAAAGGGGGGGTTAACTAACAAAAAGTTTTTCTGCAGATCATCACTCTGGAGAAGCTGCAATAAGCATCTTGGGATGACATCAACGAAAAAAGCATGCATGGACTATATAGCCTTAACAAGAGGTTATGGGTAAAAGAAGTCAATATTATTAAGCAAAGCTAAATTTTATATATCAAAATATTTTCTTTAAGGTACTGTATGTAATGGTTTCATGCACTAACTACAATGACAGCATTTTTTAAACTACCATGAGAGCATTTTTTTTAATAAAAACAAGATTTTAAATTATAAGGCACTTGACACAGTATGAAATGTTTATTTCTTTTCCCATCACTCCTTATTCACAAGTAATTTGAATACCTTAAATGTGAATTAGAATGTTAATAGTTTGAATGACTACATACAGTAGCTGATAATAGGGTTTAGCTTTATTTTCTATAATTTAATGTTCAAATGAAACATTCCGGACACTTGTCAAATTCTGAAGCCATAGGTAGAAATGTATGAGTCAAATTAATTAGTAAGATATTAGGTTAAAGAAAAATAGCTGGGATATGAGTATAGAAACTGCTTAGCTTTAAGACTGAAAGTTTTGAGAGGTAATAATAGATGTATTTTAAGATAATTGTAACTTTTGAAAATAACCTGTTAGTTAGCCTTAGATGAAGTGAAATAAAAATTTATTTTCTAAATAATGTAAATCCCAACACTGCACATATTTGAACAGTATTCTGTAATTAGAGCAATTGGGAAAATGGAATTTGGAGCTTAACTGTTTTAGTTTATTTTTCTCATTTCCAGAAATAATTAGATTGGATTTCTTCTTTGACTTCTGCTTACTATGCTGTCTCAGAGATGTTCTCTGGAGGACACTATTATATTACATTTATGATGAAAAGGGGATTGAGAATGCCTGTCTAGGCTTCAGTTCAAGACTGGAATAAGAAAGTATAAATACTTTAAAATTTTCTACAAGAACCTCCACAGAACACAACTCTTTAACTAATAACCTCCACACCACTTACTTTCTCTTTTCTTTGGTTTGGTTTGCTGCTCCTGGACATATTTGTGTTCTCTATAGGAGAACTATAACATTTGGCTGTTATGAACTTGTAATATTAATGGGATTGGTTTCAGGGTTCTTGCAGTATCTTAGCGTGGGTGTCAGCCGCCCCCTTATTTAGGTATGGTTCAAATTTTTACAAGATATTATTATTATTTATTGTGAAATTTTGCCGCCCCCTAAAAGTGCCACCCGGGGCGGGCCGCCCCCACTACGCTACGCCACTGGGTTCTTGCTGACTGATAGAAGGAATGTGGAGCAGTAGGGTATCTAAGGGGGGAAAGATTGATAGTTTGCAAATTTATTTGTATAACAGCAAAGGTTATGTGCCAATAGTTTGAATATTTTGAGACAACTGAGTGCTTTTCCTTTGGTATGTATATCTTGGACCTGATCTGCTGCTCTGGTGTTGTTCCATTTGATCTTACAGCTGATGAACTCGCTATAACCGACCATTTTCTCCTTTCATTCAATGCCAAACTTACCTTTTCTGTTCCTAAGCTTCCACGTCTCATAGCCTTTCGTAACATTGAGAATATTAACTTGAATTTGCTGTCTTCTAGAATTGATTCCCTAATGGACTTTTATAATTTATCCACTCCCATAGAACTGGTCTCATATTAAAACACTTGTCTTAATGGTATTCTTAATTCTCTGGCTCCACTAAAAACCAGATGTGTTTCTTTTTCTGCCCCCTGGTTTACACCTGAACTTTGGCTTCGGAAAGCTAAGGGCAGGCAACTTGAAAGGTTGTTTAAAAAATCCGGACTCTTTGTCCACAAAGAGATGAATAAAAATCATCTGCTCTATTACAAGGATTGTATAGCTCAAACCAAATCTAATTATTACACTCAGTTAATTACTTGTAATACAGGTAACACCAAGTCTTTGTTTTCTTTACTTAATCATGTTACACAACCTCCAGACTCTTTACCATCTCACCTTTACTCAACTGCTTTCTGTAATTCTCTTATGTCTTTTTTCAATGAGAAAATCCAAAAGATACATCAGCACCTTGGTCCAGATCCTCTCTGTATTCCTTCTGAACTACACTCACCTATTCACTCTTTCTCTTCTTTCCAGCTTCCCACTTCCTCTGAAATCTCAGATCTCATCTGCAAATCCAAGACATCTACTTGTCAGCTGGACCTCCTGCCTACAGTTCTGGTTAAAGCCTGCCTCCCTTCTCTAGTCCCTCTTATTTCGGCCATCATTCACTCTTCTCTTACTACTGGTATTATTCCCTCATCTTTCAAAACTGCTGCTATAACCCCAATACTAAAAAAAACCTGGTGCGGATCCTACTAATTTCAATATTTTTTCCCCATTTCTAACTTGCCCTTTATCTCCAAAATTCTTGAAAGAATAGTAGCTATCCAACTTCACACCCACTTATCTCACAAAAATCTATATGAAAAGTTCCAGTCTGGTTTTCGCCCCCTTCATAGTACAGAAACGGCACTTGTTAAAATTACCAATGACCTCCTTATGGCTGCTGATTCTGGTCTAATCACTATTCTCATCCTCCTTGATCTGAGTGTGACCTTTGATACTATTTGTCATACCACTCTCCTTAATAGATTATCTTTGATTGGCATTACTCACACTCCATTTGATTGGTTTAGATCCTACCTCTCAGGCCGCACTCAGTTCATACAGCTTAAAACCTTAACTCTGTTGTTTCCCCATCATCTCAGGTCAAGAGTCTGGGTGTCATCCTCGACAGTACTCTATCTTTCCAATGTCACATTAATAACATCACCTGGTCTGCTTACTTCCATCTACGTAATATTAATCGCATTCGCCCCTCCCTCACTCCTCATACCACTGCCATTCTTGTTCATAGTCTTGTCACTTCTCGGCTGGACTACTGCAATTCACTCCTCTTTGGTCTCCCTAATAAATCTCTTCATAAGCTTCAGTTAGTCCAGAATTCTGCAGCACGTATCATCACTCGAACCCCATCTTTTCACCATATTACTCCGGTCTTGCAGCAGCTTCATTGGCTCCCGATCAAGTTTCGTATTGATTTTAAGATTCTGCTATTAACATTTACGGCCATCCATAACCTCGCCCCTCCATATCTGTCTGACCTTCTTCATGTTGCCATTCCATCCCGTAACCTTAGATCCTCTTCCTCCACCCATCTGACCGTCCCTCCCGCCCGTCTAACCACCATGGGGAGCAGAGCTTTCAGCCGTTCTGCTCCCAAGCTCTGGAATTCATTACCAGCGGATCTCCGAAATATCAAATCATATTCATCCTTCAAATGTAAACTTAAAACACATCTGCTTTTTCTTTTTCCTCCTGATTATAGTGGTTTTGTTTGATTTTAATTTTTAGATTTTCTTTTAATTTTTAGATTTTCTGATGTTTTAAGTTGTTTATAATTGTGTCTTTTATTTATTTATTGTTTGTTCGGTGTCCTTGAGTGCTCTGAAAGGCGCCTTGTATAAATAAAATGTATTATTATTATTATATACATATACTGTATATACACATCTATATACACACACACATTATATATATATATATATATATATATATATATATATATATATATATATAAAATATACACATACATACAGTGCATCTGGAAAGTATTTACAGCGCATCACTTTTTCCACATTTTGTTATGTTACAGCCTTATTCCAAAATTGGTAAAATTCATTTTTTTCCTCAGAATTCTACACACAACACCCCATAATGACAACGTGAAAAAAGTTTACTTGAGGTTTTTTCAAATTTATTAAAAATAAAAAAAAAACTGAGAAATCACATGTACATAAGTATTCACAGCCTTTGCTCAATACTTTGTCGATGCACCTTTGGCAGCAATTACAGCCTCAAGTCTTTTTGAATATGATGCCACAAGCTTGGCACACCTATCCTTGGCCAGTTTTGCCGATTCCTCTTTGCAGCACCTCTCAAGCTACATCAGGTTGGATGGGAAGCGTCGGTGCACAGCCATTTTAAGATCTCTCCAGAGATGTTCAATCGGATTCAAGTCTGGGCTCCGGCTGGGCCACTCAAGGACATTCACAGAGTTGTCCTGAAGCCACTCCTTTGATATCTTGACTGTGTGCTTAGGGTCGTTGTCCTGCTGAAAGATGAACCGTTGCCCCAGTCTGAGGTCAAGAACGCTCTGGAGCAGGTTTTCATCCAGGATGTCTCTGTTCATTGCTGCAGTCATCTTTCCCTTTATCCTGACTAGTCTCCCAGTCCCTGCCGCTGAAAAACATCCCCACAGCATGATGCTGCCACCACCATGCTTCACTGTAGGGATGGTATTGGCCTGGTGATGAGCGGTGCCTGGTCTCCTCCAAACGTGATGCCTGGCATTCACACCAAAGAGTTCAATCTTTGTCTCATCAGACCAGAGAATTTTCTTTCTCTTGGTCTGAGAGTCCTTCAGGTGCCTTTTGGCAAACTCCAGGCGGGCTGCCATGTGCCTTTTACTAAGGAGTGGCTTCCGTCTGGCCACTCTACCATACAGGCCTGATTGGTGGATTGCTGCAGAGATGGTTGTCCTTCTGGAAGGTTCTCCTCTCTCCACAGAGGACCTCTGGAGCTCTGACAGAGTGACCATCGGGTTCTTGGTCACCTCCCTGACTAAGGCCCTTCTTCCCCGATCGCTCAGTTTAGATGGCCAGCCAGCTCTAGGAAGAGTCCTGGTGGTTTCGAACTTCTTCAACTTACGGATGATGGAGGTCACTGTGCTCATTGGGACCTTCAAAGCAGCAGAAATTTTTCTGTAACTTTCCCCAGATTTGTGCCTCGAGACAATCCTGTCTCTGTGGTCTACAGACAATTCCTTTGACTTCATGCTTGGTTTGTGCTCTGACATGAACTGTCAACTGTGGGACCTTATATAGACAGGCGTGTGCCTTTCTAAATCATGTCCAATCAACTGAATTTACATAGGTGGACTCCAATTAAGCTGCAGAAACATCTCAAGGATGATCAGGAGAACCAGGATGCACCTGAGCTCAATTTTGAGCTTCATGGCAAAGGCTGTGAATACTTTATTACAAGTGCTTTCTCAAATTTTTTTAAATAAATTTGCAAAAACCTCAAGTAAACTTTTTTCACGTTGTCATTATGGGGTGCTGTGTGTAGAATTCTGAGGAAAAAAATGAATTTAATCCATTTTGGAATATGGCTGTAACAAAATGGCTGTGGAAAAAGTGATGAGCTGTGAATACTTTCCTGATGCACTGTGTATGTGTATATATATATAAAGACTGACTTTATTTTATATTGTGATTTACTTGTTATGATGAATATGCTTTTGATTGGGGTCCACAACAATGGCCAAACTAGATACAACTATAGAGATTTTTTTTTTATTGAGGGATATATTTTTTGAACATAATGGCTACAATGAGTGGAAATGTCTGCATTATGCTTACCAGCTGAAGAATTAATTTTTGACCATTAAAAACAAATTGGCTAACAGACAAGCAGAGAATGGATAAAATGACTGTTTTACTTATTTTTGATAAGGGGTACCCCCAACGAAACAGGCCTGATATCTCATGAGAGACTATTTTTTGGATCCATAAGTATCTTAAAAATTACAGATGAAGTATTGCAATGCTGAATAATATGGAACAAAACTTTGAAATCTTTGCACCTGCCGGTAAAAGCTGTTTTTCCTAGGGCATTTTTTATGACAGTGCTTGAATTTGAACCTTGAGACTGAGCTTTGCTAAATGTCTGCAGAGAAATGAATCATCTGATTCCTAGAGAAGCAAACCATATCAGAGAGGGGATTAAGCTGTGGACCAGGCCATTGATCAGTTGACTACTGGACAACATACTCAAATCCAGTCCAAGGGATCATGGATTCCTGCTGCTAACAAGTCAACTGTGCTGGTGACCATTGACATCAAAAGATAATCATGGGTCCATAATCGTAGAGGGCAGCCTGCATGGCATCCAGACCAGAGCCTCAATCATTAGATGAAGAGTTCCAGGATATTGATATCCTTTGCTTTGGGGGTATTAAGAGCCCACTTTAACTGTGCTTGATATGCCTTACAATTTGCCCACTCGTTTTCAATTTTATGACAGTTGTTGACCAAGTACTTGAATTCTTCTTGCCCTAGGAGTTGGAACCACAACCTAATTTGTCTTTTTCTGCAGCAATGTCTTTAAGGAAGATATGAACCATGGAGTTATGGATGGTAATAGAAGGAAAGGCTAATTATCTGCAAGCACAGCAAAGCAAATGAACTCCTTTTCATAAGCAATATGTATTTATTGAATATTTGTATCTATTAATGGAAATACTGCACAATTATTATTTAAATTGTTTAACCTATAACCTGTATAGCAATTGGAGTAGTATAACTGAACAAGTTTAGAAAATGTGATTAGCATAACATGGTCAGCACTTACAGTAAAAGATAGATGTTTCTAGTACATCTGAGTCTATTGATGCTTAAAAAAGTTTTAAAGAACAATGTTTGTTTGTGGGCGGCACGGTGGCACAGTGGGTAGCGCTGCTGCCTCGCAGTTGAGAGATCTGGGGACCCGGGTTCACTTCCCGGGTCCTCCCTGCGTGGAGTTTGCATGTTCTCCCCGTGTCTGCGTGGGTTTCCTCCGGGCGCTCCGGTTTCCTCCCACAGTCCAAAGACATGCAGGTTAGGTGGATTGGCGATTCTAAATTGGCCCTAGTGTGTGCTTGGTGTGTGGGTGTGTTTGTGTGTGTCCTGCGGTGGGTTGGCACCCTGCCCGGGATTGGTTCCCTGCCTTGTGCCCTGTGTTGGCTGGGATTGGCTCCAGCAGACCCCCGTGACCCTGTGTTCGGATTCAGCGGGTTGGAAAATGGATGGATGGATGTTTGTTTGTAATTTGGACTGTTAATCAACTTTTAACACATGATTATTAGCATTTGCAGCATTACCAGTTAAGTCAGTCCAATTTAAACTTTCTTGGTTATTGGTTTTAATAATTGAATAATAAGAGTTTAACATGAATAAAAATTTGTTGACTATGAAGAATGGTAGTAAACTTGAGGGTCAGTCAAGTGTTTTGGGAATACAGACACTCAGGACAAAATGTCAATCTATTGATATAAGGTGAAGATAAAGTTTTAACTAGAAGTCTCTTGATACAAGCAAAACGAACCATTTGTTAACTATTGTTTTTTTTATGAAGGATGTGAAATTTATTGTGTAATAGTAATTGATGCAGAAAGATGGAATAAATATGAATATTAATATATTAGGAATTTTGCATTAGGATTAAATGCAACATTAGGACAGATTTTATATTGGGTTTTAAGGTTTAAATGTGCCAAGTTAGATGCAGGGTATAGTGCAAACCTTTAAAGTTTGTAGAACATGGTATAAGGGGAAAGAAGTTTGTGAGATAGTGCTGTCTTTTTAGGAACTGGGGTAATTAGGGCTATATAGACAGAAATAGTTGGTGGCAATACAGGACAAATAATTATTATGGCTTTTTGCGCCTAAGTAATATAGAAGTTAGCAAAACAAAGTAATAATTCAGCACAACAGAGACGGAGTTTCTTATGCATGGAGTAGTGAGTTAGCAGTTTGTGAAATTGGAAAGCCCAGATGCAAACCAAGGATCTCAGCTGGTGGCAGAAGACTTGCAATTTAAATGTGACCTTGACATGAACTAGTGGCTTGCGTTAATGAGTAGTGCTGACATCTTCTGAAGGGAGGATTGACATACTTTTAGCAAGATTGCTCTTTTTATGCAGCAAAAGTAATCTAATTTAAGGCCACAGCAGGATGTAAACTGGGGAAACTTTGTGAATGAGAGCACAAGGATGTGAGCATGGTTGTTTGTATAAGGATTCTATCTCTGGTTATTGTTGTACACATCATTGGCACCATAAACTAGGGACTTTGGACGTTTTTAAAGTAAATACTTGTATTGACTGTCACCACCAACAATAATATGAAATGCTATTGACTATTGATGAAAAATATAGGAGTAGGTACACTTCTGTGAACTAAGACAGCTAATGTTTGTTGGATAAGAAGGAAGTAAATCAAATAGTTGACAATGTTTTTATCAAATAGAAGTTGTAAGGTTATGGGATATAAATCTGAGATTTACAGAGGAAATGGCAGTATACTCTGGGGAAAAAAGAACTTTGATACATGTTATTTGATTTTCTATGTTCACTATTATTGATTTTATTAGTTACTACACATTAAGCCTGTTACAATAACGGGCGCTAGAATAGTAGTGCATAAACATTAGTAGGAACAGTCTATATTAAATGTCAAAGGACCGTCTATTTTCTGTTACAGTAATACTGGCTTGTATGTGGCTGAAATATGCGTCACTGTATTGTGTGCCTTTAATTTTCTCTCACAGTAATACGTCTCTCCAGCAAGTATTTTAATCTGTGCTGGCATGCAGCTGATTATTGTATGTATGTCGTCTCCCCAGCAACGGATTTTATGTGCGTGAAAATAAATCTACTTTTAAAAGTCATCCTATTATAATATCATGAAAATTCGTATATTTAGGAAAACACTTTACATTTTACCGGGCCAAGGTTGTTAATTGCAAATCTGACATCCTCAGCGTGAACACTTGCACAACAACAAACACTAATCCCACCTCTTTGGGGAAGCTGGTCTCCGCGTCTCAGTACCCGATTGGATTTTTCGTGTGTTATGTTTTAGGTCTTACCTCATTTACCGAAATCCGATTGGATCGGCCACACGATATTTTATAGGTCCCGCCCTCTCTGTGTTGTGTGACGTGTCAGGCAGCCTTTGGAGCATCGCACCGTGCCCCACGCATGCGTACTTCACCAGAAGACACACACACACGGACACATGGATGCACACAGGGATTTTATTAAAAAGGATTACTGATTTATGTGATTTATATTTAGGTATCAATGATTTGCACTGATTTCTGTTATTCCCCAAATGCATGTAGCCAGGAATTTTTTACTTCCTTTTAGCCTCTAAGGGGGGGAAATATTCAGTATACATACATTTTATACAGATTAGGAATAGGGTTATAATAGGAAATTATTCCTTAGTTTTAGTGAGACTTTATGAAGTCTCATAGGGGGGATAGGAATAGGGTTATAATAGGAAATTATTCCTTAGTTTTAGTGAGACTTTATGAAATCTCATAGGGGGGAATGTGGAAGAATAATTTTTGGGTAACATAGCATTCATCTTAAAGAAATAGCATAAAGGGTTAATAAATGTTGAAAACGAGATAAAGATCAAGTGAACAACAACATGTACACTGAAATATAAGATCTGGTTTAGGAAAAATACTGAGATGGCCAAGTAAATAATGTACCAGAAGAAAGGTTGATGTAATATACAAAATGTACTGAAGGATGACTAAGAAACCAGCAGATGTCCTATAAACTACAATGGACAGTTATATGCACAGAAATTTCAAGGGTGGTGTCTCATCTCAAAAGGTATAAGAAGAACTAGAATATAATAAAATACTTTTATTCTATATAAATACTGAAGGATGACTAAGAAATCAGCAGATGTCCTATAAACTTTTATCATGCTTTTATTCTATATAAATCATTGGGTGTAAAACAACAAATCAGAGTAAGATGTATGCATTGATTGACACTGTATGTAAATTCAACAGTTAATAAAATGAACCTCTAGTCTTTTGTTTCTCTGACCATGCTGTAACAGACAGCTTTTAAAGAATGCTCCCTCCAAGGCATTTTGCCGAGGAGTAATTAAGATACAATGAACAGCTTTTCTCCTGCCTGATTACTGAATTGTCCTGTTAGAGGATGTTTCATTCTTTAATAAGATGTTAAATTTCGACCACAATACCTTAAATGCAGATTTGCTTTACATGTAACAGATGATTTATCTGTTCTATAATGTTCAGAATGTTATTAAGCAAATTGATTTGGTAATCCTAATTGTCAATTTTCATACCCACTTTTATTTTCAGACTAAACAATGTAGTTGCACTAACTACAGCATATACACAGCATTTTTTAATACTCTGCCTTCCCATTCCTCATTCATACAAGAAGTAAGTAATCTTCCAGCTTTTGTATCCTTTATTTATAAAATATAAATAATTTATCTGAGTACCTCAACCACACATTAACAACAAAGAGTAATTTCAGTCATTAATAAGTAAGAATTTACATACATGCATTTTAAATTTGAAAGAGTAAGCCATTCATACATACATGCATTTTAAATTTGAAAGAGTAAGCCATTCATGCCAGTATGAACTTCAGTAGGCTACTTTATGGGATGAAAAAAGAGTCATTATTTGTTCTATTTTTTCACATTTTTACACATCTATTATGTTTTTCAGAGAAGAACTATTGCAGCTATAGGTGGTTTGTTAAATGTGATTCAGATCAAAACTACAGTATTGACTTCAAATAAACAGTAATGCTGCCCAGTGCTTACCATTGCTGACCCAATTTTTGCTCATTTCATCAATATTTTCGATAGCTTGAGGATGGCTCATTTTAACTACACTAGAAAGGAGATTGTACGATTATGGGAGCTTTGCCTTTTTTAGAGGTGCCTCTGTGGCTGGCGTGAAAAACTGCTCATTTGAAAATGAAACACCAGTTCATTCTGCTGCTGCCTCCTCCCCTAGAGTCAGTGATATTAAAATACTGTATATAATATGATGTACTTTGTAACAGTTACAACCTTTTACCTGAAAAACAATTATAAGAGAACTAAGCCATGTCATATGCCTGAAAAGTTAGTCACCACAGTCACCAAGAGAAAATGTTTTAGAATAAACTGTAAACTGCTTTTTATTTTAGTACATGTTAAGGTATATCAATATGTGAATTCATGCATATTTCAATCTCTTTGACATGAAAGAATAAAATATTTTGGCTCAGCTTCTAGTTTCTCTGTAAGTATAATTAATATTGACCAGGAAGTCAGCTATAAAAATATGCACACATGTTCCTTGCTGAGAGCATTCGTTCAGGCAAATATTGTACCAACTAATGAGAGAGAAAAAAAAAAATATTCAACATGGCAAACAGGTACCATTTTTAATGAAACAATGTAAAGCTGAAACTGTGATTAACACTCCCATAGCCTATTGTTTTGAGTTGCAAGGATAAGAAAATCTTACTCTGCATTTGATGGCATTTCTATGGGTGTGTCATTACCCCTGCTATCTGTATGCTCCATTAAAACATTCTGCAGAACCTTCAGTGTATCATTAACAATCTTCTAAGAACCAAGCGATCATTCAGGTACACTAAACAGCACATAGGCAGGATCACAGCAGTCACTTGCTCCATTAAATATTAAAAAGTCATGGGGATACAGTTTAATAGACATGACTTGGAACTACCACAGACTTCGAACTATTAGAAAAATGCAGTTTTAGGCTAGGCCTGTGGAGTAAGAACCACTTGGTAATACCCGCTCCGCAGGTCAAAGGAGGAGAACCAGGCAAGCCCTGCAACCAGTTTAAGAGATTTCTCAGTCCTGGGTAGGTGGTAGAAGTCCTTATGTGTGACACTATTCAACCATCAGCAATACGAGAACCATCATCTTTTTACTGTATTACTACTGGGGATGATCAAGGGTTGTCAGAGGGTTCAATCATACCTTAATTCTGTACCTCTCCCAGAACTTCTTACAATTTTATGGAATTTCTGTATTGATTTTTCTAGATTGGTGGCATTGGGGGCAGAATTGTGGCTAGGGTATGGGCATTTCCAGTAACAATATTCTGCTATAATTGATCAGTCTGTCCAACATCAATTAAGTTGGTCCTCATGCCCCATGAATAGCTCATCCAGTTGTTGGACTTGTTTAAAAATCAAGGCTGGTTTGAACCCCTAACTGATTAACTGATTTTGCAACTGAAGGCACAACACATTTTCTTTGCAGGACCAGGTTGGAGGGACTGCCTGTGTCTGGGACTAGATAGACTTTTCTTCCATCAAAAGGACAGCATCTTGTTGCACAGTAGAAGGAACCTCTGGGTGATGTGGCTTTGTGGTAGATGGAAAAGACTGATTCTGACAAGATAGATTGGACAGGGATTGATTTAAGAGTTTTGGACAGCTTCTTCAAGGGACACGAGAAAGCTTTTTAAGGTAGTTGTTGAACCTTCAGCCAGATGCAGAGTTCCTGTTTGTAAAATGTCAGTGTCGATTTTACACAGATAACCCAGTTCCAAATTATACAGGTCTTGCATTACATCTAACCTTATTTCATGCTCCTGGTGCCAAGGAGTTAATTTCAACCTTCTTTTCTACTTTCTAATCATTTGTGATCTGCCCTGCCAGATCCAATGCATAGCAAAGCTTATTCTCAATCTGGATAGCTACATAGCAGCTTCAATGATTAAACTGATTTGGCTAAGGGCTCCTCACCATTTCTTGGGCCAATTACAGGGAAGAGTAAGGCAATCCCATTCCCATCCCATTCACATTGGCATCCCAGCATTTTCCAACAGGTGTTGATCTTTTACTGGACAGTCTTTCCTTTAAATAACCACCCTTTCCATAATGCCAACTTGACAATATGAAGAAATTTGTCCATTGCCTTTGTGGTTACCAGGTTCTGTAAGTGCTCCCTATGTTTCACGGGATGGCTGGTGACTCTTGGTTAAGAGGCTAATACATTTCATTTATATAGTGCCTGTCTTTCAAGACCTGATATCTTCTGAGCTAGCGGTAGAGGCTTCCATGTTCACTTGCTGTCTCAAGGAGACAGGTGTTGCAGAAATGCTAGTACAGCTAAGGTTTCCTGAGAAATGTTCAAATTAATGCCTGGATTTCTGAAGAGACACTGCTTGCCAATGATTGTAAAGTTCTGCTTCTGAGATCAGTGAGAGCCTGCAGTGCTTCAACTTTGAGAGATTTTAGATAACTTAAAATTATAGCCTGATCATACAGATTCAAACCATTTGTAACGTGGCTGTCTAAAAATGTGCTAGAAATGTCTATCACAAGCTCAGTCCATCATAGCATACCACCTTGAGCTGGAGATCTAATGATGGACAGTTGCCTCCAGGTTCCTCCATCTCCTCATCCCCGATTATATCATATTACTCCTGCAGGGTGCCTTGTTATATTCTATAGGTGGTTGACCCTGACAAACTGCTATTGGATGCTGCAGATTGTACATTACTTTCTCAGTGTAGCAGATACTAAGGGCAACATACCCAAAAGAAGCTCTGCAGGCTAGGTGTTTCAAACATGAGGTCCACTGCTTCCAACTACTTATAACTTACAAAGCTGTATACTTCAGCTACATGTTTCTGCCCCACCGAGGTGGTATTCACATGACCCATGCATTAGGTAACATACCTATGTGCTTGTCAAAATGAAATGGCCAAATGCCTCGTGTATAATGCCTTGCGTGGAATTCATGGACAAAATGGACAAAACTGGTGTGTACGCACAAAAAAAATTCAGATGCAGTTCTATGCACTTTCCCTTTATAAATCCCAATCACTGAATTTTAACACACATGCACAAACCTACAGCCCCACCACCTTAATTCTCGGCCTTAATTCCTCAGAGAATTTCACCTGTTTGAATATGCAAATCAATATAAATAGCCCCTTTCACTCAGTGTTTTGTTAAGACAATGGCAAAAGCTATAAAAAAAAAAGAATTTCAGCCAATGCGAAATGGAGGTCCTGCTCAGTGAAGTGAAGGCAAGGAAAGCCATACTATTTGGTGCTTAGGTGGTGGTATAAGCAACAAAAAAAAAAATGGAGTGGCACAGCAAGGCGGAGACACTCAAAAGTTCAGGTTCAGAGAGCCACACAGTTCTTGAAGTAAAAAAGAAGTGATCAGATATCAAAGTCGATGTAAAAGGGCGAGATGCAGCCCACCATCTGATTGTCAACACCACTGGAGGAGTTACTGAAATTCTGGGGCTGACACTTTTTGAGCAGCGACCAGCTTATAACTAGCCTTTAATTTTTTTTTTCCTCTTACCATTATCCATACTCGTAAGACAAAGAAGCAGGCAGCAACATCTGATATCATGGGGAGTTATTGAAATTCTGGGGCTGACCCCATTTGAGCAGCGACCAACTTATAACCAGCCTTATAATTGTTTTTTTTCTCTTACCATTATCTATACTCTAGGACAAAGAAGCAGGCAGCAACATCTGATCCATGTCCTCGTGATAAACATAAGCGCAAGGCGGCTTGGGGGAAGAAAAAAAGAAGAAAAGATGGATGGAGGTTAAGGTGGCAGGAGAAGAAAGCAGGAAGCAGGGAGAGGACAGCCGGTACGAGAGCGAGCGAGCACAGGCAGCTGGACAGTGAGCCCTAGCAGGGTGTTTGGCCGACACCTAGGGCAGTCGATTGTGGTTGCTCCCGCTGAGCATTTTGAAGAGCAGGAGTGACTGGAAAAAGGATGGCTCGCTGCGGAAGACAGCGGGAGTCTTGGGAGGTGGATTCCCCAGCGTGAGCATCCTGGCCATTCGGGGAACCCAAGTCTCAGTCTGAGTAGATCTGAACTGAAGCCAGGGATCGGGAAGCCTCCAGATCAGAAGGCAGAGCAGGTCAGCTGCAGGTAGGGTGGCTCCCCTGGTACATAGCCTGGATGGGAGAAGTAGGAGAGTCACCAGTAGAAGAAAGGCCCTGGTCTTTATTTTTAAAAGGGACAGCTTCCAGCCTTAAGGATTGTGATGCACTGAACTATTTGGACACTTTGTTTTGTTTGTTGATTTTAAATAAAGGCACTTTTGGCACCATCCCCTTGCTCCATTTGTTGTGCCTCACTGCCTAGCTCATCGGTGACATTACTCACGGTGTCAGGTTCAAGTGCTCCCAGAAGCTGAATGGGAGCATGCAGCGAACCCGCATTGTCACACTCTCTCGTACGAGGGAGGTGACTCCAGGCAGTGATGCTGCTGCTGTCCTGGGCCCATCTTCATGCAATGGCTGCACACACACCCCTGCCTTGGAAACTACTGGGCAACCATCTGGCCATGTGTTGACAGACTAGTTTGGACTTAACAAAATGCAATAGTAGATGCTGTAAGAGATGTGGAGAAAGGAATTAAGAAATATAAAGGCTGAACTATGTGATATTGACCACAAATTAAACGAATTAGTTAAAAATAAAAGCTGCATCTGATTACATATTTTACATTCTGCTAAATACAAACAAAGCTATAAAGATGTCTGATTTGGTGGGACAGGGTCAGATTCATCATGCCAATATTTTTATGTTCTGCTAAATACAAACAAAGCTATAAAGATGTCTGATTTGGTGGGACAGGGTCAGATTCATCATGCCAAATCTCAGCGGGTATGAGCATGTCACAATTGTGTGCGACATTATGCAGCACGCTACATGCCTGCACAATGCAACACACTTTCTGTGGACTATAGAGCAGCACCAACAGCCTTTAAGCTGCCCTATATACAGTATGTTCTAACACTGCCTGAGCCTGATAGTGGATGTCATTATACCGTTGCTCTTGTTCAGTCAGTGGGTTGGCAAACGGGGAGATAAGCAGTGTCATAAGTTGAGACCTGCTGTTACCAAAGTAATCATGTTATATGGTTACATTATACACATAACTTACAATTTTTGACCAAAGGGGTAATATTAAATGTCTTATCTTAATGAGAAGCCGGCCATCACACACACCATATTCAAAACTGTTCACAACATTACTGTTTCTCAGAATGAATGAATCTTGCTTGACTTGAGCCAGGCCGTCTTGCCATAACTCACATTATCACATCATTGATCATTTGCACATTAATAGAGTGGAAATGATTTCTATTTAATAAACAAATTCATTCTCTGTTGGCACCTTCATAGCAATGTGCATGCAGTCGACTGCTACGATTACATTTGGTAAAACAGGACATTACCGCGAATTTTGCTTGGATGTTTGCCTGCTCAACCACAGTTTAAGGAAATCTCATACATCTGGATAATAAGCGGATAATACCATCCCATACATGGTGCGAATCCAGGATGACTGAGAAATACTCGATCTGTCAGCCAGTTTGTGTTGAAAAGCTCATATGGCTAAAAACCCAAGAGTGGACAGAACTTGCAAAGGAACAGATAGAGCACAATTCCTCAAGGTCTGCCTTTGTAAACCCTGCCCCACTTCAGCATACAGCTCCAAGAGGATAGCTTTTGGAAATCTAAATTGACTTAGAAGCCAGTCATCAGCATAGGATTCTTCCATTTGTGATGTCTTCTAACGCTAAAACAGCCATGGTAGTTGGAATAGTTTGGATATTCCATGCATCATTATATTGTTACAGATTGATTACAAGGGCGGCACGTTGGCGCAGTGGGTAGCGCTGCTGCCTCGCAGTTGGTAGACCTGGGGACCTGGGTTCGCTTCCCGGGTCCTCCCTGCGTGGAGTTTGCATGTTCTCCCCGTGTCTGCGTGGGTTTCCTCCCACAGTCCAAAGACATGCAGGTTAGGTGGATTGGTGATTCTAAAATTGGCCCTAGTGTGTGCTTGGTGTGTGGGTGTGTTTGTGTGTGTCCTGCGGTGGGTTGGCACCCTGCCCAGGATTGGTTCCTGCCTTGTGCCCTGTGTTGGCTGGGATCGGCTCCAGCAGACCCCCCGTGACCCTGTGTTCGGATTCAGCGGGTTGGAAAATGGATGGATGGATGGATTGATTACAATCAAGTGCCTTGCACTGAGAAGTCAAGCAAAATGACACCTTTTATTGGCTAACTAAAAAGATTACAATATGCAAGTTTTTGAGGTTAACTCAGACCCCTTTTTCAGGCAAGATGTAATCAAGTGCCTTAAAATTTGTAAATGAAATGCAGTTTATTTCAGTGTATATGGTAAAGCCTGCATCTTCTTCAGGAGAAGGGGCCTGAGTTGCCTCGAAAGCTTGCATGTTGTAATCGTTTTAGTTAGCCAATAAAAGGTGTCATTTTGCTTGACTTCTCACTATACAGTATACTGTACATCTCAACTCAACATAAACATGGAAACCGGCATATGCAACATTTTTGTCTGTATGCATCGTTTATACATAAGGCCCCAGGTCTTGCACCTCTTGTTCATGTTCTTGGGTAGTCACTATCAATGTTCCCTCTAAGGAGTAGCATATAGTGAGCAAAAAACATTGTTTATGAGCGACATTTTGTTTAAGCCAAAAATTTATGAGCACCAACTCCGACGGTCGGAGTGAGCGATCGTGCGGGAAGTATGAGCGACGCTCTGAATTCGTGTGAGCGATTGCTCACGCGCTCAGCTTAGAGGGAACATTGGTCACTATGGGAGTCTGTTCCATCATCCTCCTTCTGACACCACTGTAGCGACTAATGAGACAGTGAGGGAGAGATGGACACACACACACAATTTGTTCTTGGAATGTGGAAACCAACAAATGCTGTTTTAATTGAAACTCTATAGTATAAAGATAAGCTGTGAATAACCTCCTCCACCAAACCTTACAGCTTGGGATCACAAAGAACATCTCTAAAATTATCACAGATTTTAAGTTTTGATTTATGTTTTTGCCAAACAGGATTAAGGGACAAAATCTGAAGCAACACCTACATAATTGTTTTAAATATTTAGATGCTTCACAAAGCTTCAATCTGCACATTACTAGGTCTAAATGTTGTAGCAATGAACAATGGATCTATTCATAACCTTGCATATATGTGCAAGTGTGCAACCTGAACTTTCACTTTAGCAAAGGGACCTGAAAGCTTCAGTATATATTTTAATTGTTTATTTACACTTTAAACTCAGATCAGTATTTATTCAGCCAATTAAGAAGGAACTGAATATTTTAGCTTAACACTTACTTTAGCTGAAAGCTTTACTGGAATGGTGTGATAAAGCACATGGAGCACTGTTGCTATAACCTCAATTCTGGACATAAATATCTTGCTGCCTCAACTCTCACTTTTGATCAAGATCCCCATATGTTCTGACACTAGAGACATTTTGTCATTACTAGAGAGAATAACCCACTCTCCTTTGGGAAAATCATAACCTCACCTTCAAAGGATATTTTTGATCAGGAATATGTTCTGTGGTATCAACCAGCCAAATGCTACCACTCAGCCATAAAACAATGCCTTCTGATTACAAAGAAGCATTTTCATCTTAGTAAGCCATAAAACAGAAACCTGCCTCGCTGTATAACTACCAAATACCACCCAACCATGTCAAACTCAGACTGACCAAAGGTACAACACAAAATTCACTGTCAAACAAGTATAAACAACTTTGTATTTTTCTACAACCTATTGTGTATATGTGGAAAAATTAAGTGTATGATAATTTTTCCCTTAGGGAAGGGCTGAATTAACATTTCTCCACTTCATTTGCAATATATGAGATGTAGTCTGCTGCACATGGACCTGATCAAAATTCAGACTTGAACAGGTATGTGGCAGATTTAAGTATGAAGTAAATAAATGTAAAGTTTTGCAGGGAAGTATAAAAATATTACTACTTTTTTCGGCTGCTCCCGTTAGAGGTTGCCACAGCAGATCATCTTCTTCCATAAGAAGTATAAAAATATTACTAGTAGTAATAAATAGGCCTTACAATTTATAATTGACTTGCCACTATTAACACTCAGAGTATGCAATAATTTAGGCTAATAGCATACTGGATAACATAGCTTGCTGTGTTGGATCGTTATCATTAAGTTGTACAATGTAATCACAATGCCTCATTTAAAATATAATAGTGTTTTTGGCCACATTAAATAATAAACTAACAAACAAAAAAATAAATACTAAATAAAATAAACTAACAAACAAAAAAAAAATAAAAAAAATACTAAATAAAATGTAGATGAAGGTACAAGACTTTTTCTAGGACTATTGGAAAGATTAAACTGAAAGGTTTTAACTCCTGTAATGATCAAATGCACGTCATTTAAAATAACTATGAGAAAATAATTAAATAGTGGAGTTATTTTTTGTCAGGTTTTCTAATATTCTGGATTTTTCTTTTTCTAAATATCACTGAAATGGTTTTGAATAAAGAAATATATTCATTTTATTTATTTTGAAAACGTTTTAGTGAATAAGTTACTTCATGAAGAACAAACACAGGCTTAAGCAAGATCAAGTTAGCTAGCAACTTTTGTTTTTATTGTAATTTGTGTTGCAATGTTAATTGCCATCTGGTTAACAAAAGAAGACAAAAACTGTTAATGCAGTTTTTTAACAATTAAGAAAAATGCACTTTAAGAAACTGAATTTAATTAAGTATAAAGGTTCATTTTGTAAGTCTCCTAATTAATTTGCTGAAAATAAACCTACAATGACAGCGATTCTTCTGGATCAAACTTGAATATCTCTACTATAAATAATAAATAATGAAAGAATGCATAAAGAAAAAAGAAAAGACAATTCTTTTAAAATACTTGAATGCTTTGTGCATGCTCCCAGTGTATTTAGCATTAAAGTGATGTGTAAAAAATATGAGCTGATAGCCAAAGGCTTTTCTTAATCACATTTACTTTTTTGTTGTCCTAAGATCTTTGCATTTCTAATAAAAAATGTCATGCTTTACTAAATTAACATCATGATAAAGACCTGTATTTATTCTCTTAAAAAATATTTTTCCAAGGTACTACATATATAGTTCCTTATAAAATTTACTAATGTAAAACTACTATATCAATTACTGGGAATCACAAAACATCAGTCTGCTCAAGTAAACAAAATGCTCAACAAAGACAGAAAATAGTCAACAATGAAATGTTTGTTAGGAGTATCATTAATTCTGATTAGCTTGCTTTATAATGTAATAAAAGTTTTATATCCAAACTCAAGAATTTTCTACTTTAAAAATGTATAGCCTAGACAGTATACAAATACATACTCCGATGCATACATTTCTTCTTAGCATTTGCTCAGTGTTCTTACTGCTTGTTCTCAAACAGGTATTCTAGATCAGGTTGCCTTAGTCTTTGCTCTCTATTGTGATTCTTAGCATATTCTTTCAATTGGTCCATCACTTCATTGCAATATACCCCTGGTGTTGGTTGGGCTCCTGATGGAAAGAACAAGAAGATATTACAATCAGTTAGATTTGGACCTCTTTGTACATGGTAGCCTGCATTAGCATTTTATTGTTGCCAGTTCCCCCTACCACCTCCCCTTCACCCACCAAAAAGTTTATTTTTAATTTTCTATAATAAAACATTTTTTCAACTACTTGTAGCATACCAGTAGCCCAGTAATAGATGTCCCAGTCATTAGAAGGTTCATTGATGAGCTGGTCATACAAACACAGCTGACTCTCACTCATGTTGCTCAAATGCTCCTTTGCAAACAGACTAAAAAAAACCCAAAAAAAACAAAGTTGAGATATACCTGGTTGTTACCTAGTTAGTAATGCTGGACTACCTCTGCAATGATAGTAACTTAACATACAGTAATCTCAAATAGACATTTCTTGATGTGTTACATTAGATTTTGATTAGCTCCAGATTACAAAAATCATTGGTCCTTAAAGGTAACTTATCATCTCATACTAAGCATCAAAGGGCATATAAAAGTACTTATCTAAAAATATTTACTCTTACACATTTGCTTATATACTAGGTGCTGACCATGTAATGCTAATCACATTTTTTAATTATTTAATTATTCCAATTTCTATACCAGTGAAACCCAACCACTTTGAATTCATAATAGTCATGTAGTATTCCCATTAATATAAATAGTCAACAAATACATATTATGAGTTCCTTTATGCCACTTTGCTTGCAGATAATTAGCTTTTCCTTCTATATCTTTAATAATTTCATGGTTCAAATCCTTTTTTGAAAGACACTGCTGGTTGTCAAACAAGTGGACTAACTGTAGCCAGGTAAAGTGGGCTCCAGCAAAGAATAATGAGCCCTGCAGAATAGAAGTGTGACAAAATTTAATTTCTGGCGAGGATTTTAAGCCAGTCTTAGTGTCCAATACCTCAAGGCAAAAAGCCAATATCTAAAACTCTTGGTCCAAAGTGGATGGATGCCATCTACAATTTGGAACCACAATGATCTTTTGCTATCAACCGTCACCAGCACAATCGAGTTCTTAGCAGCAGTGACCTGGGGTGCTTTGGACTGGAATTTAAGTATGTTGCCCAGTAGTCAGTCAGTTGAAGGCCTGATCCATGACTTGATCCCCACTCTGGTATGGCTGGGTTCTCCTTGGAGTCAGATGATTGATTTATCTGCAGACCTTTATCAAAGCCCAGTTTCTCAGTTCAACTTCAAATGCTGTCATCTACGAAGTACTATGAAAGAGCCGCTTTCATCTGCTGGTGTAAAGACTTAGAAATTTTCATTTAAATAGTCAGCATGCTAATTCGTCATTGGTAGCTATTTAATTGATCCCAGAAATAATGTCTCATAAGGTGTCAGGCTTCAAAAATTAAAATTTACTATAACAACCCTACCCCCCTTATTGGCACTTGTATCAATATTTATTTACTATTAGAGGAGATGTGGAGCAACAAGGTATCGGACAGCAAAAAACCCTGAAACCGATCCCATTAATATAACAACTTAATAAAAGCCAAATGTTCTCTTACAGAGAATAAAAATACATCCAGGGATTGAAAACAAACAAAAGCAAAGAGAAGGTAGATTGTTATGGAGGTTATTAGTTATACAGCCATGTTCTGTGGAGGTTCCTGTAAAAAGCAAGAAAATTTCAGTTACTCTAAACATAAATTTGTCTCAGTGTTCACCGTACTCTTCCCGTAAATGGAAGGCAATGTAGACCTGAGTCCTCCAGCATAGTAAGCAAAGGTCAAGAAAGAAACCACAGTCTGGACGGATAAATTCTTAATTATTTTTAGACATTAACTATAACCAAAACAGTTAAAATATGTTCAAATGTGTAAAATATTAAGAACGTTTTTCCTTTTATGCAGAAATTTATAATTGACCGTATCTAAGATTAACAAGGTAAATGGTATAAAATACTGTACTTCTTCTGACAACGACCCTTAAATTAATTCATATGTCACTTAGATCAGCAAAAATTATCTCTGAACCTATCTATTAACACCTGTAACCTGCTATCTAAAAGTTTTAAAAAATATATATACATATATCCCAAGTACTATTTTATTTCCTCTTTCTTCACTAATTGTGTTACTAATTAAAGTACCACATACATTTCTATTTTAGGGTTTACAGGCTTAATAAAAATTGTCTGGAATGTTTCATTAAAGGATCAAATTATAAAAGTAAACTTTTCACCAGCTTTGTCGTCATATACACACCAGCATTCCAATCTGTTTCACATTTAAAATATATAAGTTACCTATAACACAAGAAGGGGATGAGAAAAGAAATTAATAGATCAAAATGCCTTTTAATACAAAATCTGTTTTTTTTTTTTTTAAATTCCCTCTAGGAAATTGGCGCATTCCCACCCATGTTAAGAAAGGGCTCCTTTGTCACAGAATCTTAACCTACGAAAATACTAGATTCTTTCACCTCATAATCTCCTATCAAAGCCAACTGATCTTGAACACTCTTTCACTGATACATTCCAGGGCCCTCATGCAAACAGTATGTGTACGCCAACTTCCTCGTTCTTCCGCTACATAAATCTGGTGTGTGTGACATGTAACGCTCGTGCATGCACCTGCCGCCCCTCCCAGAATTAGGCCTCTTTTTGAATATTCAAATCAATATAAATAGCCCCTTATGTTTTGCGTTCTGTGAAAAGACAATGGCAAAAGCACAAGGAAAAAAAACATTTCAGTGAATACCAAGTAGAGGCAAGGAAAAACGTACTATTTGTTGGTTTAAGCAGTGATATAAACAACAAAAGGAAGCTGATCGAGTGGCAGAGAAACTCAAAAGTTCATGTTCAGAAAGTTGCAAAGTGCCTGAAATGAATAAGAAGTGGTCAGATATCAAAGTCGCAGTGAAAAGGCAAGTCGTAGCCCCCCGTCCAAGTGTCATATGGAAGCGTATTAGGGTACAGAGAAAAGAAAAGCAAAATAGCTCATATGCCAAGTTTAGTTTTTATACATAGCCTGGCTAAAGGAAAGGGGTGCTCATACAGTATCATGCCTAATTTGGAGAACTTTTACACCACCTGTTCATATCTCTTTTATTTAGAATTAAGAGCTCTTTTAATTTTTTAAATTTTGAACAAACGTATTTCCATTCTTGAACACATTTTTATCACTCATCTCATCCTTTCAAACAGCAGCACATATGTTGATGCAAACACTCTCAAACATGATTATACATGTTTTAAATGCACACACAGGGATCCCTTTAACACACTATATAACATATACAAAATCACCATAACTGTCTTTAACACATTTAAACTCACTTCAGTATTATTATTTGAAGCATTAACACACCCTTTATCTCTCAGGCTTCTAATTGCCCTCTCTTAATTCACCACACTTTAAGACATCTGTTTACACACACACACTATGTTTGAAAACAAACACTGCAGCAAAGGAAAACAGAAAAGAAATGAACTCTGAAGAAGACCAAGTTCCACTCTCACTTAGTGCACTGCTCACGACAAGCAAACATCAATCAACCTCCCACGATGCTAGCTGGTGTTAAACGTCATCAAATAGGGAGCACAACACAATCCTCTTCAGATCTATATGGTGCTGGTCTCCAGATCAAGGAGATCTCTGTTGGCGAACCGAGTCAGTGACAAGAAGATCAAATCCAACTATGGAGAAATCACGCAGTACAATACCACAGCAAGAAAGCACTCCCAGGGAAAGCTACGCAGGCACACAGAATACAGCAACTCGACACAAAGAACATAAAAGCTTGATCCTTCACTTCCCATTGTTGGGCATGTTAGCTAACCACTGCGCCACTACAGAATCCACCGTAATAGTTCCCAAAACACACAACCTCACACACACACATCAGGAAAAAGAAAGGAAAGAAAAGAAATTGTCTCCATTTTATTTTATACTTATCAAAAGAGCATCTTTCCCTAAGACTTGATCAGGATCTGAAGGAAAGATGCTTTGCACATTTATAAACATTTTTATAACCAAAAGTGAAGACGTTTTCATTTTATCAAACAAAACACATATTCAAAACTCATTTCAACCCAAATTTGCTCAGAGCACTGGAAATTTATATCTGATATTTTATACACACAAGATAGTTTCAGCAAATTACAACTGAACTACATTACCCAGAGGTGTCCATGTTTCGCTTACTCCCTCACTCATACATACCATTCCACCACTCTCTCTAGGTTCAAACACTAAGTTTGAAAAAGCTGCTTTCAATCCACACAGCCCTAGTGAGAAGGAAGATAAGGTTTAAAAGATGCACATACACACTGAATAAATTCAGCATAGACACACACACAGACATCAGGGTGTGGTAGGTACCTATAATACCAAATACAGTGCACATTGCTTTCTGTCTCATCTACAGTAATTACATTATTTCCCCACAAATATGTACATAAATATATACACATACACATATATAGTCTATACACGCACAAATTTTCTTATCTCTTAATTTTTCTTTTAGTGGTCTCCTCCTACTCCTCTCTCAAGACTGTTTTGCTCAGCAAACTGTAAATACTGCTCAAATTGTTCTTTGATATGAACTAACATGAATCACAAGTATTTGAATTGGGTTAACTTTTTCAACAGTACTCTTACATTTTATTATCCAAATTCTACTTAAAATACTTTTACAATTCCCATATGCTTACTTTTTCCACTCCTAATTTTCTTATGCTTGTTTCAGTTATGCTTCTTTTATGAAATCCTAGTACACAGAAAAAACTAAACCTAAGCTAAGTGAGAGTATTTAAATCAGGGGATTAAAGTTACTTTAAGAAATTTCGTCCAATAAACTTTGTTATTCCTTTAGCAGATTTTTCCTGGCAAAACACACATTGCATTTTTGCAGTGTATTCTCTCTCTCTCTCTCTGTTCTTCTATATGCTGACTGCAAGCAATCAGACTTCTTCTAAACAGACTCCAGTTACAGTATCAGCTGTATCCACTTTACTTAACTCTTCTTAATTGCCATCATTCTTTATCATATATATATTACATAGTTTACTGTCAAATAATGCAAAGAGTATGTGACACATGTTTCACTCTTATTTGGGCTCATCAGGTGTAGACACTGTACTGCACCCCTTACGGGGATCGAACCTCGGACGTCAGCATCAGAGGTGAAGTCCCTTTATGTTGCGATGGCGTGTGGTTTGTTTATTTGCTATGAAGGAATATATATATATATATATATATATATATATATATATATATATATATATATACACACACACACACACACACATACATATACACACATATATGCACACGCACACACACACACACTATGGGGCTTTGCTTGCCAACCCCTTTCCCCTCCCACCAGCGCTATGCGCCATTGTGAAGAAGGGTGCTGAACGCATCCCAAGTAGACGTGGCCGCTCCTCCAAAAGCCCTCTTAAACGGTGACACAACGGGAAACAAATAACAGTTGTTTTTTAACCTCCTCTTTGCTCGATCAGCTGCTGGCTTGCTGCATGATCTGCATTTCTTGCAGTGATCTGAGCATTTAAAAGCCTGTATAGCAGCGGTCTTTTTGTCTCACTGCTTTGTCTCTCTTCTCCCCCAGACATCCTCAAACACTACTCGATTTCTTTTCACTGTTTCGTTATTTCACCAAGTATTGTTTTTTAACCTCCTCTTTGCTCGATCAGCTGCTGGCTTGCTGCGTGATCTATCAAACACTACTCGATTTCTTTTCGCTGTTCCGTTATTTCACCAAGTATTGTTTTTTAACCTCCTCTTTGCTCGATCAGCTGCTGGCTTGCTGCGTGATCTGCATTTCTTGCGGCGCTTTGAGCATTTAAAAGCCTGTACAGCAGCTGTCTTTTTGTCTCACTGCTTTGTCTCTTTTCTCCCCCAGACATCCTCAAACACTACTCGATTTCTTTTCGCTGTTCCGTTATTTCCCCAAGTAATATTTTCCGTTTGTTTGCGCTAATGCGATCTTTACTTTCCTTTTTTTGAGACTTTCAAATTTTCCTACTTCCATTATCTCTAACCTACTCTTTTATGTGTATCACAGGACTTGCTTCCAAAGGTTTTTGTAATTTATACTAACCTTATTTGAAGTACTTTGGCTTTCATATCTCTAATTGCTATACATCCCAAAAGGGACACTGACCTAACAAAAATCTGTGTGCTCAATTACAAAATCCCACTCACACTCGTTATATGCTTAATTACCTTATTGCATCTCTCATTACCTAGTAGTTGGGTCCCGGTGCTCTTGCACACTCACACTTGTCCCTGATCGTGTGACTTATCTTACTACCATTGAGAGATAGCAGAACTCATGCAGTCTGTCACTCAATCATTCCTTATTTATGTGTTTTATATATATATATATATATATTACTTTCACTTCACCTAGGTGCTTTTGTAATTCAGTAATGTTAACCTAAAAACGCAGTTGCAGGTCTACACTGGCACTTACTTACACAGAATTACATTTTATTCAAGCTCATAACACACTATATGTATATTCAACCCTATATGCAAAGCTTATATGTATATCTGCGCAGAATCTATATTCAGTCAATTTATCACCATTTCCTCATATCCATATTACTAAACGAGAATGGTAAACCGGATGGACGCAGGCACATGGGCCGTGGACGCAAAAGACGTAGTGCGCAGGCGCCACACAAAGCCCCCCTCCAAGCAACGGAAAAACAGAAAAAAGGAGTCAGACGCCGGCGCCACACAAACCCATGGCACACAGCGCCACACGAAGCCCATGGCGCACGAAACGGGACAGACACAAAAAAGAGGATTGAGACACACGACACACAAAGCCCCCCTCCACTAACAGAAATAAGAAATGAGGCGACGCGCCCCTAGAACACCAAAAACAAAGGAGTCAGACGCAAGCGCCACATAGCACACGAAATGGTACGCACACAAAAAAGACGATTCAGACCCACGACACACAAAGACCTCCTCCACTAACAGAAATAAAAAGTCAGGCAACGCGCCCCTAGCACACACAAAAAAAGGAGTCAGACGCAAGCGCCACACAAAGCCCATTGCACACGAAACGGGACAGACTACAGACATAGCACACGAAACGTATACAAAAAGGAGGATTCAGACCCACGACACACAAAGCCCCCCTCCACTAACAGAAATAAAAAATGAGGCAACACGCCCCTAGCACACATAAACAAGGAGTCAGACACAAGCGCCACACAAAGCCCATAGCACACGAAACGGGACAGACTACGGATTTCACACACTAACATAAATAAGAAATGAGACACAAAGCGCCCCTCCACTAACAGAAATATGAAATGAGGCAACGCGCCCATAACACACAAAAACGAGGACTCAGACACACACCCCAAAGTGAAACGGGACAGACTTAGGACTCCACACACGGTCACCCATCGAGCCCGAGATTGAGGCTCAAAAACGGAAGAGCAACCAAAAGCGAACACTCGAGATCATACAAAACACCCACACATACGGACAACACAACATATTTGAATCTGATTATCCCCGCCTAACAGTGAAACGGGACAGTGTAAGGAGTCCACAAAACTTCACAAATCAAGCCCGACATGGTACTGAAAAACAGGACTCACACCCCCACAACACAGTTAAATGGAACAGACTACGGAGTCCTCAAAGGGTCACACATCAAACCCAACATATTACAGAAAGCGATTTGTGTTTCGGAAAACGGCAGATACTACGATAGAAGCATTCGCCTACAACTCGCATCTGAAATCAACGTACAGACTATACAGCACATTCCACGCACTTCTAAAAAAAACACACGTCAACAAACGACGTCATACATAAACAACAACACAACGGACTACAATACATATACAGGCGCGACACCTCATGGGTAATCCATATTACTAAACGAACAGTCCGTATTAAACATATGTCATCTGAACACGTTCAAACTATGCAGCATAGGTGGATCTCATTACAATGATGCACTATTAACCGTACAACCACAGAAAAGGCTCCATATTAACAGTGACTGCGATCCTCCTTATTACTTATCCATATTACTAACGATAAAGAACAAACAAGTCATGAATTCACGATCACGGGTACAAACCGATACGGCTCAAGTAACGGGACCACAAACACGAACCCGCTTGAAAAAAAACAATAAACGTCGGCGCCTACAACGCGCTTCTGAAACCGCGGAAGAATAAATGTCTCGGCTCCAAAAACGCAAAGCTCAACTAACACAGTTACAGAAACGAGCCCAGATGGACAGACACAATGAACGTAGACGCATGCAGCGCGCGTCTCAAAGTGCTGAAACGAAACAGGCACGGGTTCAAAACGAAAGAGCTCGAGTCACAGAGATACAAAAACGAGAGTGAAGGGACAAAATAAATGAACGCAGACGTCTACAACGCGCATCTGAAATGCCGGAAAACAAGCAGGCAAAGCTCCAGTTAAAGAACAGGGACAAACACATAGAGAGCAGGTTACAGAACAAAGCCCCCCTGCCCAGAGTAAAACGAGAAAGACTGCGAACCGTCTGACATGCCGCAAGCAGGATAAAGCAAGGTCAAAAATAAAACACAGAGTAGATACATAGATAGATAGATAGATACTTTATTAATCCCAATGGGAAATTCACATTCTCCAGCAGCAGCATACTGATACAAAAAATAATATTAAATTAAAGAAAGATAATAATGCAGGTGAAAAACAGACAATAACTTTGTATAATAATGTTAAAAGTTAACATTTAACCCCCCCCCCCCCCGCGTGAAATTGAAGAGTCACATAGTTTGGGGGAGGAACGATCTCCTCAATCTGTCTGTGGAGCAGGACAGACACGGGCGAACGCTCTGTATTAAACGTGCGTCATTCTCACACGTGGCTGCCCAGCGGGCACGGGTTCAAAACGCCGGGGGTAGGTGAGCAAAGCGAGCAGGGGGCGGAGCCCCCTTGTTCTCCATAACCTCTATTCTATCCTATGCTCACCTATCTATTTTTGTAATGCTGCTATACTAGACCTATTCTTGCCCACGTTTCCCTGCACTAATATGTCATTTATTCTAATGCGGTCTTTCCCTCACACTAGCTCATTCACACACTATGCTAGCCCTCTCTAAACCATCTATTAAACAGTCCCTTCACTAAGCTATTCTTGCCCTATAACTATTCATTCACACCACCTGCCTCGATTCAGTCCTCTCCAGACTGTACTACTATGACAGAACGAGAGCAGTATCTTACGGGAATTTCACCTGCCCGTATTAGACCCCCGTCTTTAATCCGGGGCCGGTAGCCGTGGGTCTTCACCTGGAGTCAATTCACCCACTGATGGGCAAAGGAACAGAGGTGCTTTTAGCACTATGTGGCTTTTTAGCGTACCTCCTCCAGCACCCTCTCTAACGACTGGCTTAAAGCTCAGCAACTCCTTGTGCAGCCTCCTGCACCAGCCAGCCCAAGTGCAATTCACCGGGAAAGTGATCTGGACACCCCCGATACTTCCCCCTCAGGATCGGTCCAGGCTCAATAACTCCTTGTGCAGCCTCCTGCACCCATAACCTGCGTGATCACCAAAATTCGGCCCCTTCTGCAGCCTCCTGCACCCAACTGGTTTACACAATGGCTTAGGTTCAGCAACTCCTTGTGCAGCCTCTGCACCCCCCCCCATTGTCGTCACAGTGGAGCATTTAACCATAGGTCTTTGACTGACCATTTCAGCCCCTTGCCTCACCATGGTGGTATCTGTCAGTCCCTAAAGCTCGAGCTTTTTAACATACACACACACACACTCAGTCAATCACGTGACCTTACAGCAAACAGTGTAAATCAGCAAAGCGTAGCTGGCTTTTCTGCTTTAAATTCTGTGTACCTATCTTCTCCTCTGTGCTATACTGTTTTTTTTAGTGAGGCCCGTTTCCACTTCTCCGTTAGAGGGGCAGTCTCCATGGAAGCAACACAAAACACTTTCACAGTGAAAAAGTATTGCTTACCCTCTGTTTAGATGGCTGCCGTCTGTGTGTGTTCCCGGACCCTTGTCCCTGCCTTCGGATCAGCACTCAGCCTCTTCTCTATTCATGTTGGTTGGTCACCAAGTTTTATATTGTGGTAGAATCATGCTGCTCAAAGAAGGCACATGGAGTCTCGGGAAGGCAGCAGAATCAAGCTTTTATTGCGTGATGCATACATGGACTCAAAACAAGCGAGATGAGCCATTAGCAAATTCAGCAAGCTTACATTTATCATAATTCTTATCACTTATGCAAAATATTCTCCTCCTTCTAGTTCTTCCCATAATTACCTAATGTTCAAACCCACGATTACGTAATGTCCATCACTTTACCGAAACTGCAATCATTACTTACAGTAATACCCTGTGCAGATATCCAAAACTTATTCATTGATCAAGTACACATTTTAAGTTGAAATCGGGAGGACCCACTTATGAGACATTGTGTTGTTCAAATGAAAGTTACTTGATGTCCAAGCATCTCTCAAGGTTGAAGGTTTAAGCAGCTGCATTTCTAAAACAATAGTCTGCTTAGCCCTCTCAAAGTACACAGTGTCCTTGACTAAAGTTTATAAGCTTAGCAGCAAGATATTGGTGGCTTGTGGCTGCAAAGAGTAAAATAATAAAATAGGCAGACACAGGTTTTTATGATTTAACCCTTACTATAGAAATGTGGATTAAAAATTAAAAGAGCTCTTAATACCTATTTTCATACACGTTTATAATTCTCTTTGAATATATGTAAATCACAAACTTTAAGAATATTTTTTTCTACACCAGCCAGAGCTGTGTGCTCATGCTGCTTCGGCAGGCTTGCTGTTTTAATAGGCACTCCAGCAGTTGGCTCAAAAACTGCTCATTTGATTGAATGAATGCTACGTCTTTCTTACAGGGACTCATACCCAGGTTGATGCAACTAGCTTCTTTCAGTAATTGTACTGACATTTCAGTTACAAAGACAACACAATTGTTACAAAATGATAAATGGAATATACACGTATTATACAGTGGGTACGGAAAGTATTCAGACCCCCTTCAATTTTTCACTCTTTGTTATATTGCAGCCATTTGCTAAAATCATTTCAATTAATTTTTTTCCTCATTAATGTACACACAGCACCCCATATTGACAGACAAAAAAAAAGAATTTTTGAAATTGTTGCAGATTTATTAAAAAAGAAAAACTGAAATATCACATGGTCCTAAGTATTCAGACCCTTTGCTCAGTATTTAGTAGAAGCACCCTTTTGAGCTAATACAGCCATGAGTCTTCTTGGGAAAGATGCAACAAGTTTTTCACACCTGGATTTGGGGATCCTCTGCCATTCCTCCTTGCAGATCCTCTCCAGTTCTGTCAGGTTGGATGGTAAACGTTGGTGGACAGCCATTTTAGGTCTCTCCAGAGATGCTCAATTGGGTTTAAGTCAGGGCTCTGGCTGGGCCATTCAAGAACAGTCACAGAGTTGTTGTGAAGCCACTCCTTCGTTATTTTAGCTGTGTGCTTAGGGTCATTGTCTTGTTGGAAGGTAAACCTTCGGCCCAGTCTGAGGTCCTTAGCATTCTGGAGAAGGTTTTTGTCCAGGATATCCCTGTACTTGGCCGCATTCATCTTTCCCTCGATTGCAACCAGTCGTCCTGTCCCTGCAGCTGAAAAACACCCCCACAGCATGATGCTGCCACCGCCATGCTTCACTGTGGGGACTGTATTGGACAAGTGATGAGCAGTGCCTGGTTGTCTCCACACATACCGCTTAGAATTAAGGCCAAAAAGTTCTATCTTGGTCTCATCAGACCAGAGAATCTTATTTCTCACCATCTCAGAGTCCTTTAGGTGTCTTTTAGCAAACTCCATGTGGGCTGTCATGTGTCTTGCACTGAGGAGAGGCTTCTGACAGGCCACTCTGCCATAAAGCCCTGACTGGTGGAGGGCTGCAGTGATGGTTGACTTTCTACAACTTTCTCCCATCTCCTGACTGCATCTCTGGAGCTCAGCCAAAGTGATCTTTGGGTTCTTCTTTACCTCTCTCGCCAAGACTCTTCTCCCCCGGTAGCTCAGCTTGGCCGGACGGCCAGCTCTAGGAAGGGTTCTGGTCGTCCCAAACGTCTTCCATTTAAGGATTATGGAGGCCACTGTGCTCTTGGGAACCTTAAGTGCAGCAGAAATTTTTTTGTAACCTTGGCCAGATCTGTGCCTTGCCACAATTCTGTCTCTGAGCTCTTCAGGCAGTTCCTTTGACCTCATGATTCTCATTTGCTCTGACATGCATTGTGAGCTGTAAGGTCTTATATAGACAGGTGTGTGGCATTCCTAATCAAGTCCAATCAGTATAATCAAACACAGCTGGACTCAAATGAAGGTGATCTCAAGGATGATCAGAAGAAATGGAAAGCACCTGAGTTAAATATATGAGTGTCACAGCAAAGGGTCTGAATACTTAGGACCATGTGATATTTCAGTTTTTCTTTTTTAATAAATCTGCAACAATTTCAAAAATTCTTTTTTTTGTCTGTCAATATGGGGTGCTGTGTGTACATTAATGAGGAAAAAAATTAATTGAAATGATTTTAGCAAATGGCTGCAATATAACAAAGAGTGAAAAATTGAAGGGGGTCTGAATACTTTCCGTACCCACTGTATATATATATATATATATATATATATATATATATATATATATATATATACACACACACACACACACACATACAAGGGGGCTCCGCCCCCTGCTCGCTTCGCTCGCCTACCCCCGGCGTTTTGAACCCGTGCCCGCTGGGCAGCCACGTGTGAGGATGACGCACGTTTAATACGGAGCGTTCGCTCGTGTCACTCTGGGGCCCCCCACTGTTAATATGGAGCTCCGTCCGTACTATTATGCGGTGCACTGTGGACTACTGCGGACCCCGTAGTGTTTGCCGTTTCAGTTTGTATCTCGGTCAATCGAGCTTTGGTTTTTGAAGCTTTTGAATTCCAGTCTTCATTATCAGTAACTTGCTGTCCATGTGTTTGGCCCCCTCGTTTAACCTGTTTATGACGTCTTACTTTGCTTTCTACTCTGTCTTTCATTTCTGATCTCGCTTTATTCTGCTTTTGTTTCAATGACACCTGGTCCGTGGTGAATATAATTTCCCTTTTGCGAGTAATAATTTTCATTTGTTTGCGATACTGTGACGTTTATTGTACTGTTAATAATACATCACTGTAATGTGATTTACCTATGCTGTATAGGTTAGATGTGTGAGGATGACGTATGTTTAATACGTAGCGTTCGCCCGTGTCACTGTGGGTCTCCCCACTGTTACTACGAAGCTCTTTCCGAACTATTATGCGGTGCATTGTGGAGCATTGCGGACTCTGTAGTGTTTCCCGTTTCACTTCGTATCTCGTTTAGTCAAGCTCTTTCTTTTTGGAGCAGTGCCTGCCTGGTCTGCGGCATTTCAGACACACGTTGTAGGCGCCTGCGTTTATTAATTATATCCAGGCAGGCGCGTGTTTGTATCTCGGTCACTGGAGCTGTGTCGTGTTGAATCCGTGCCTGCTTTGCCTACGCAGTTTGAGACGTGCGTTGTAGGCGTCCACGTCCATTAGATCTGTCCACGCGGGCTCAGTGTCGAAGCTGTGTCACTTGTTGAGCTGTTTGGTTTTGGAGCCGAGACAGTTTTGCTTCCGCAGTTTCAGACGCGTGTCCGTACCATCTCGGGTTTGATGTATGAACCTTTGTGCACTCCGTAGGGGGCGTTGACTCCTCTTGTTTTACTATGTCTCCTCCTGCGATTTCACCACGCATTAGTGCCACTCACAATATGGCGGCGACGCCTGCACTTTCCGTATTATGTCGGTTTTTACCATGCTGTGTACCTCCACTGTGTGGTGTGGACGTTTAACTGTCGTTGTTTCTGTCTTTAGATATTCTGTATCTCGGTGTGCATGTGTTTCGTGCCTAGGTATTTTTGAAGCTGTTGCATTCCAGTTTTCATCATCTGTAACCCGCTCTCAATGTGTTCGTCCCCGTTCTTTAATCCCTTTATAAAGTTTTACTTTGTTTCCTACTCTGTGTTTTATTTCTGACCTCGCTTTATCCTACTTGCGGCATGTCAGACGGTTCGTAGTCTTTCTCGTTTTACTCTGGGCGGGGGGCTTTGTTCTGTAACCTGTTCTCCATGTGTTTATCCCTGTTCTTTAACCTATTTATGAGGTTTTACTTTGTTTCCTACTCTGACGCTCGCTTTATCCTGCTTGCGGCATGTCAGACGGTTCGTAGTCTGTCTCGTTTTACTCTGGGCAGGGGTGCTTTGTTCTGTAACCTGCTCTCCATGTGTTTGTCCCTGTTCTTTAACCTCTTTATGAGGTTTTACTTTGTTTCCTACTCTGACGGTTCATAGTCTCTCCCGTTTTGCTCTGGTGGGGGGGGGGGGGCTTTGTGTGGCGCCTGCGCACGTGCGTAATCTTTCCCGTTTCACTCTGGGGGGGGGGGGCTTTGTGTGGCACTTGCGCACTATGTCTTTTGCGTCCATGGGCAGGTCCCTGCGTCCATATCCGGTTTACCATTCTCGTTTAGTAATATGGATATACATACACACACACACTATTATATATATCTCTATTATAAAAAAATCCTGGGAGATAATGACTAGGGAGATGAGACGTGAAGATCACAGAAGACACTTAAAAGACCCGCGAGATGAAAGAGATTGGCCACGGAGTGTCTCACAGGGACCTTAAACATGAGACTTTGTGCCAAGAAATTTACCCTGGACCGTCTCGCGGGGATGTAGAACATGAGATTCTTGCAAGACACGCCCTACTTACAACCGATATCAAATAAGACCACGGGCAGCAAAACACTCAGTCATGTCAAGGCTTTCAGCACACACAGATCCAGGGCTCTCAGCGCATATAAAGCGTTTAAGGACAATACGTTATAGATGAAACTTCGACGACTAAGCGAAGAAGAAAGAGCAGCATGGAGAAAAGAGACTCAAAAGCGCAGGAGAGAAAAAAAATGCAAAAAAGAAAAAGCATAATCTACTCCAGAAAGTATTCACAGCGCATCACTTTTTCCACATTTTGTTATGTTACAGCCTTATTCCAAAATGGATTTAATTCATTTTTTTCCTCAGAATTCTGAACAAAACACCCTATAATAACAACGTGAAAAAAGTTTACTTGAGGTTTTTGCAAATTTATTAAAAATAAAAAAACTAAGAAATCACATGTACATAAGTATTCACAGCCTTTGCTCAGTACTTTGTCGATGCACCTTTGGCAGCAATTACAGCCTGAAGTCTTGTTGAATATGATGCCACAAGTTTGGCACACATATCCTTGGCCAGTTTCACCCATTCCTCTTTGCAGCACCTCTCAAGCTCCATCAGGTTGGATGGGAAGCGTTGGTGCACAGCCATTTTAAGATCTCTCCAGAGGTGTTCAATCGGATTCAAGTCTGGGCTCTGGCTGGGCCACTCAAGGACATTCACAGAGTTGTCCTGAAGCCATTCCTTTGATATCTTGGCTGTGTGCTTAGGGTCGTTGTCCTGCTGAAAGATGAACCGTCGCCCCAGTCTGAGGTCAAGAGCGCTCTGGAGCAGGTTTTCATCCAGGATGTCTCTGTACATTGCTGCAGTCATCTTTCCCTTTATCCTGACTAGTCTCCCAGTTCCTGCCACTGAAAAACATACCCACAGCATGATGCTGCCACCACCATGCTTCACTGTAGGGATGGTGCCAAGTTTCCTCCAAACGTGCCGCCTGGCATTCATACCAATGAGTTCAATCTTTGTCTCATCAGACAAGGGAATTTTCTTTCTCATGGTCTGAGAGTCCTTCAGGTGCCTTTTGGCAAACTCCAGGTGGGCTGCCATGTGCCTTTTACTAAGGAGTAGCTTCCATCTGGCCACTCTACCATACAGGCCTGATTGGTGGATTGCTGCAGAGATGGTTGTCCTTCTGGAAGGTTCTCCTCTCCCCACAGAGGATCTCTGGAGCTCTGACAGAGTGACCATCGGGTTCTTGGTCACCTCCCTGACTAAGGTCTTTCTCCCCCGATCGCTCAGTTTAGATGGCCGGCCAGCTCTAGGAAGAGTCCTGGTGGTTTCGAACTTCTTCCACTTACGGATGATGGAGGCCACTGTGCCCATTGGGACCTTCAAAGCAGCTGAAATTTTTCTGTAACCTTCCCCAGATTTGTGCCTCGAGACAATCCTGTCTCAGAGGTCTACAGACAATTCCTTTGACTTCATGCTTGGTTTGTGCTCTAACATGAACTGTCAACTGTGGGACCTTATATAGACAGGTGTGTGCCTTTCCAATTCATGTCCAGTCAACTGAATTTACCACAGGTGGACTCCAATTAAGCTGCAGAAACATCTCAAGGATGATCAGGGGAAACAGGATGCACCTGAGCTCAATTTCAAGCTTCACGGCAAAGGCTGTGAATACTTACGTACATGTGCTTTCTCAATGTTTTTATTTTTAATATATTTGCAAAAACCTCAAGTAAACTTTTTTCATGTTGTCATTATGGGGTGTTGTGTGTGGAATTCTGAGGAAAAAAATGAATTTAATCCATTTTGGAATAAGGCTGTAACATAACAAAATGTGGAAAAAGTGATGCACTGTGAATACTTTCCGGATGCACTGTATGTGCATGATAATGGACTGTCCTTCAGTGTTTAGTTTTTGGACTGGAGTGCCCAATTTAATTTTCATACATAAACTCTTGCAATTCACATTCCTATTTTTCCTAACAATTTTCTATTTCTAGACCAGGGGTCTCAAACTCAGACCCTGGAGGGCCACAGTGGCTGCAGGTTTTAATTCCAGCCACATTCTCAATAAGTAACCAGTTCCTGCTACTAATTAACAGACTCTTAATTATAACGGACTTACTTGTTTTTTTTTTTCCCCAATCACATGGCAGCAAAACAAAAAAGACATGCAAAGTCAATAGATGACCAGCCAACTCAGGGATATCCAACAGTCCTGGAGGGCCACTATATTCATTCCAATCAATTTCCTAACTAGTTGTTAATGTAACCCTTTGTTCAATTACATGGCTTGTTCCCAGAGTAGACCACCACAGATCAGTATTTCTCAGACCTTGACTTTTTTCTTTTAAAATACTAGGGGGCTTCGTCCCCTGCTCGCTTCACTCGCCAAACCCTGCCAGCCATTTTGTGTCTCTGCTGCTCGCTTTTGTGGATTTCACTTTCATCAAACAAATCTTTTAATTATAATGGATACACCTCTTCATTGGGAAGAAACACTACTTTTCCCTAATGGCAACATGAAATAGACTGTCTACAATTCTCCGACTTAAAGTTTAAATCCGAACAATACATTCAATCTCTTTTTGCTTTTCCATTATTTCACAAAGTAATAATTTCTGTTTGTTTGCGCTAATGCGATCTTTACTATCATTTCTTTGAGACTTTCGAATTTTAGTACTTTCATTATCTCTATCCTGCTCTGCATGTGTTTCACGCCAACGTTTTTGAACCTCTTTATGATATTCTACTTTGTCATCTACACTTTGTCTTTTATTTCGGGCCCTGGGTGTGGTTAAATCTCTTGGCACAAAGTCTTGTCTTACGGGACTTGAAAGTATCTCTCTGAAAAGTCACGTCTTGTATCAGGCTAAAAAGTCTCGTCTCGTTCCAGGATTTTTTTGTATAATAGTTTACTGAGACAGATATTGTATGAGAGACAATGGGATCCAGTAACATTGGTCATCTGTTGGTGTGCTTTCCATCTCATTATTTGGCTGCTGTTTAAAGAAAAAAAAAGCTATAATGCAAGTTAACTAAAATCAAGACAATATACTGTAGTACAATCCATTAGTAATGACAATTTAATTCATAATTGAAGTAGTTCAGACAAAAACTAGCAGTCATTACAACCTCCAGGAACTGAATCTGACAATCCTGTTCTAGACCTTTCTTACCCCTAATTTTCTGCTATCCAGCAGAGGCTATTTGCTTTAGAAGCATTCACTGCAAAATGTGCCTCTGCCAGTCACTGGAAACCTACCAAAGTCCTTTTTTGTTTGGAAATCTTCCTTTTTTTTTTTTTTTTTTTTAAATGATCCTTTCAGAATTCTCTGTGGCAAGACTCAAGGCAGCATCTGGTCCCTACATTACAAAATAGTCAGATATGAAAAATACACTCTCCACAACCCTGAACTGGATTAAGTGGGACAGAGAATTGTATCTTTCTATAATATAGTAAGCTTCACTAATATCCATCCATCCATCCATTTTCCAACCCGCTGAATCCGAACACAGGGTCACGGGGGTCTGCTGGAGCCAATCCCAGCCAACACAGGGCACAAGGCAGGAAACAATCCTGGGCAGGGTGCCAACCCACCGCAGGACACACACAAACACACCCACACACCAAGCACACACTAGGGCCAATTTAGAATCGCCAATCCACCTAACCTGCAAGTCTTTGGACTGTGGGAGGAAACCCACGCAGACACGGGGAGAACATGCAAACTCCACGCAGGGAGGACCTGGGAATCGAACCCAGGTCCCCAGATCTCCCAACTGCGAGGCAGCAGCGCTACCCACTGCGCCACCGTGCCGCCCTTCACTAATATACTAATGATTAATATGCCAGTAGGTTACCAATACAAATAAAGATGGGTAGACAATGATATGGACATAGCAATTGCACTATATAGCATATATAAAACACTTACTACAAATAACAACATTTACTTATATAGAACATTTTCATACAAACAATGTAGCTCAAAGTGCTTTACAAGATGACATAAAAAGGAAGTTAATATATAAAACATAAACAAAGAAGAAGATTAGACAATAACATTATAAAGCAGGGTGGCACGGTGGTGCAGTGGGTAGCGCTGCTGTCTCACAGTTAAGAGACCCGGGCATGGAGTTTGCATGTTCTTTTGCTGTGTCTGCGTGGCTTTCCTCCGGGTATTCCGGTTTCCTCCACAGTCCAAAGACATGCAGGTTAGGTGCATTGGCGATTCTACATTGTCCCTAGTGTGTGCTTGGTGTGTGGGTGTGTGTGTGCGTGCCCTGCGGTGGGTTGACGACCTGCCCGGGGTTTGCTTCCTGCCTTGCGCCCTGTGTTGGCTGGGATTGGCTCCAGCAGACCCGTTACCCTGTGTTAGGATATAGCAGGTTGGATAATGAATGGATGGATGGAATATTACAGTGGGGCAAAAAAGTATTTAGTCAGCCACCAATTGTGCAAGTTCTCCCACTTAAAAAGATGAGAGAGGCCTGTAATTTTCATCATAGGTATACCTCAACTATGAGAGACAAAATGAGAAAAAAAAATCCAGAAAATCACAGTCTGATTTTTAAAGAATTTATTTGCAAATTATGGTGGAAAATAAGTATTTGGTCACCTACAAACAAGCAAGATTTCTGGCTCTCACAGACCTGTAACTTCTTCTGTAAGAGGGTCCTCTGTCCTCCACTCGTTATCTGTATTAATGGCACCTGTTTGAACTCGTTATCAATATAAAAGACACCTGTCCACAACCTCAAACAGTTACACTCCAAACTCCACTATGGCCAAGACCAAAGAGCTGTCAAAGGACACCAGAAACAAAATTGTAGACCTGCACGAGGCTGGGAAGACTGAATATGCAATAGGTAAGCAGCTTGGTATGAAGAAATCAACCGTGGGAGCAATTATTAGAAAATGGAAGACATACAAGACCACTGATAATCTCCCTCGATCTGGGGCTCCACGCAAGATCTCACCCCGTGGGTTCAAAATGATCACAAGAACGGTGAGCAAAAATCCCAGAACCACACGGGGGGGGACCTAGTGAATGACCTGCAGAGAGCTGGGACCAAAGTAACAAAGGCTACCATCAGTAACACACTACGCCGCCAGGGACTCAAATCCTGCAGTGCTAGACGTGCCCCCTGCTTAAGCCAGTACATGTGCAGGCCCGTCTGAAGTTTGCTAGAAAGCATTTGGATGATCCAGAAGAGGAATGAAACCAAAATAGAACTTTTTGGTAAAAACTCTACTCGTCGTGTTTGGAGGAGAAAGAATGCTGAGTTGCATCCAAAGAACACCATACCTACTGTAAAGCATGGGGGTAGAAAACATCATGCTTTGGGGCTGTTTTTCTGCAAAGGGACCAGGATGACTGATCCGTGTAAAGGAAAGAATGAATGGGGCCATGTATCATCAGATTTTGAGTGAAAACCTCCTTCCATCAGCAAGGGCATTGAAGATGAAACGTGGCTGGGTCTTTCAGCATGACAATGATCCCAAACACACCGCCCGGGTAACGAAGAAGTGGCTTCGTAAGAAGCATTTCAAGGTCCTGGAGTGGCCTAGCCAGTCTCCAGATCTCAACCCCACTGAGTTGAAAGTCCGTGTTGCCCAGCGACAGCCCCAAAACACCACTGCTCTAGAGGAGATTTGCATGGAGGAATGGGCCAAAATACCAGCAACAGTGTGTGAAAACCTTGTGAAGACTTACAGAAAACGTTTGACCTCTGTCATTGCCAACAAAGGGTATATAACAAAGTATTGAGATGAACTTTTGTGATTGACCAAATACTTTTTTTCCACCATAATTTGCAAATAAATTCTTCAAAAATCAGACAATGTGATTTTCTGGATTTTTTTTTCTCATTTTGTCTCTCATAGTTGAGGTATACCTATGATGAAAATTACAGGCCTCTCTCATCTTTTTAAGTGGGAGAACTTGCACAAGTGGTGGCTGACTAAATACTTTTTTGCCCCACTGTATACAGCATGTAACAAGGGAAAAAGTAAGGTTGGACGGCCAAGAGGACAGAAAAAAAAACTCCAGTTAGGCTAGAGAAAAAAAAAAAATTCTGCAGGGCCAAAAGACCGCCCATGATGTGGTGTTCTGTCAGATGAATTCGTGTCTTGACGATATAAGATAATAAAATCATTTCTAATAATAATTTACAATTAATGAAATGTTCGCATGGCACACTTTACACTGCTTTTAAAGTAGTTTGAGAGAGAAAATAATAAGCAAGCCTCTAACTACAGGCTGTAGGTAAACTGAAAATGGGTATGGTGCAACCAGATACAGTGGAACCTCAGGTCACGAACATCTCGGACCATGTACAACTCTGGTTATGACCAAAAAGTTCGCCAAACTTTTGCATCTGTTCACGACCACACACTTGGGTGACGAACAAGCCAGTTTCCCTTCCGGTTAGTACGCGACGATGATTTCTGCACATGTTCAGTCTCTCCCTGTGCATTCCCCGTGCAGCGAGCGAGAGAGAGAGAGAGAGCGAGAGAGAGAGCGAGAGAGAGAGCCCAAGCAGAAGAAATAAACATTACAGAAGTAAGTAAACATTTAGTTTACTATTACACTGTGCATTCTATGGTAAAATTTACTATTTTTTTAAAATCTTTAAAAAAACATATTTACATACAGCTCGTACGGTTCAGAACGGATTACTTGTATTTACATACAATCCTATGGGGGAAATTACTTCGGGTCATGACCAAATCAGGTTGCGACCACAGTTTTGGAACGAATTACGGTCGTGACCCGAGGTTCCACTGTATAGAACAGAAATATGTAGAAATATTAAATGGCTGTATGAATAAAGTGTATTGAATGTCATTGAAAGGAGCAATGAATCCTGTAACAGATTGACATTTATTTATGTTTTGCAAAGGTTAACAAGCTAGAGTGAGTAAAAAAAAATAAATGGATGGAAAAGTGCCATTTACAATTTGTTAAATAAGGGCATCTCGAATATAAAATAAAATCTGTTTTAATAATTACTTTAACACATTCAATGTTAATAGCATTTAATAACTATTAAAAGAGTTTGAAAGTTATTTTATAAAGTTGACCTGATATTTATTGCACTGAAGTTTGCACATTCCAATAACTAAAATTATATTAATGAAATTCATATAACAAGACTGTAAATGGCATCATTAATGATATTATCACTACTTTGTCGTAAAATTGCCATACTGAAAAACAGCAAAATCCAGTGGCCATGTTTAAATTTATCTCCATACAGAATATTTTTTTAAGGTCACAATGATTGATCACATACCTAAGTAATATGCAGTTTTCCAGCATGCCCCTCTTTCGACTCTCATATAATAGCCGGGCTCGCTTTGTTTCTAATTTTTCTTTGAGCCTAGGCTTCCATGATGGAATGGAAATGTCAATCAAGTCTTTTCTGGTGTCATCACAGTTGTTGTTGCAGTATCCCAATGATGGAATTCTTGCCGAAAGATGACAACACGAGATTCTCAGAAGACAAGTAGTAATCTGTGTTAAAAAAAAAAAATATTATATAATATATATTGTGAGCAGGGGGGCTGAACGCACCCTTAGAATACACGGACGCTCCTCAAAAAAACCCTCTTAAAAACGCAGATAGACTACCTTCACATTGCTCCCTTGCTGGGCATACTTGCCGCTGCTCTGTTGTGTGATATGCTTCTCACGTTTGCCTATTCTTTTAAATGAGAACTAACTGCATACTAAGCTTGTTTTACTTCTGAAAGAGACATGTTTGTTTGAAGTGTTTGAATAAAGTTCCTGTCTTTACAATCTCCTATGTTTCTGTGCAATTCTGTGACCCAAGCGTGACAAGTGATACCAGGAGTGGTTGCACAGAAGGATCCTTAAGACGATGTGAATGTTCTGGGTCTGGCTAAGGCCTCTACACTTTGCCAATGGAAACTGGACCTGGATCGCCCTCCTCGTGCCCAGTTGCAGGATTTAATTCATCTCATTCACAGCTGGTTTGAGGGGGACTCGATCGAGTGGATTGTGGAGAAAGTATCCAGTGATGTGGTACTGGTGGGGATTAATGAAGTTCTCTGCGATAAGTTTTTTTGTCATGATGTTGACTCATTCTCCACCTTCGACATACGATTGGAAGGCTCCCAGGCCACTTGGAGACAGGGTGGTGCATTTGCTTTGCCAGGGGCACACTCACAGCCTGCCCAATATTGTCACAATGAACAGCGGGCTCAGGGCCTTGAACTTTCAGTTTCCTCAGAAAGACAACCCTGGGCTCCCATTGGTGCTGATATGACCACATCTGGACAGGCTCCTGGTCATAGACGCTAATGTGCATATTTCTGTAGTGGTGCCGAGCGCAGTTGTTTCCGGTGTGATCAGGTCACCAGAGAATGTCACCTCTCCCCTGCTCGGTCCTTCGAGGTCGGCTTAGCCTAGGTGTCTTGCTCCCATGTTCCTTCTACTTCACTGAAAAAGCACCACTTAATGATCTCTGTGATGTTAGTGGACCACGAGATCTCTGCCTTGTTGGACTCAGGTAGTGAGTGACCTTTGTGTTGTCAGACTTGACTGCCTCAGCAGTATGTCCCTGTGTAGCACCGAGACTGTGAACATATGCTGTGTGCATGGGGATGTTAAGGACTGAGACTGTGCTGCTTCCTTTAAAATATAAGGGTCGGAACTTTAAAGTTTGGACTGCCATTTCGGATTCCTGCCCATGGCCCTTGCTGATCGACAGGAGGAACGTCCTATTCCCTAGGCTCGTAGCTGAGTTTGGGGAATCAGCCCTAGAGACCCCTGTCATCATGAACGAAGGAAAGGAACTGGTGGCTGTCGGAGAAGGCCTCAAGCCTTGGACATTGAACCTGATCTCTCCAGTGATACCGGGAATGATTCCTCCAATTTCCTAGAGAGGCTACAACTTCAACATACAAATGCCTCCGAACACAAACCGAGCACTAGCGAGCAGACAGATTTTGTGCACTTGCAGCATGCTGATAGCTCATTAGAATATGCACTTAAACAGGCTTGCTCTGCTAGTGACTCTTATTACCAAGAGCGTGAAGAACTGAAGTACTGACCCGGAAGTGCTATGGAATCACGTGCACTGAAGGACAGGAGCACTTCCGGGTCAAGGACTATTTAAAGGACTGTGGGAAACCCAGCAGGAGAGCCGGAGTTGGGAGGAAGAGTGACAGAGCTGCTGGGAGTGGAGGATTGATTTATTGTTGATTATTTGTATGATTATTGATTTATTTGTGTATTGTGGAGGTGCTTTGTGCACATTATAGTAATAATTAAAAATATTACTGGGACTTTTAACCTGGTGTTTGGACGTTTTGTCTGTGGGTTTTATGGGGCAACAGCGACCCCTAGTGTCACAGTGGCGTAGTCGGCAGGATTTTATGGCCATCTGTTGGCAGAGAACCTGAAAAGAAAAATAGTCTGTGCACACAACCCACAAGACCGCATCACGACACGTAGGCACCTGCCAAACCTATTTGCCAGTCCATCATGGGGAAGAAAAAGACAAAGCAGACCAACAACTCAAGTGGAACTGAAGAGCTCAACATTGCCTGCACTCAGAACGAGCCACGGAGTGGCTATGCACATCGGGAGAAACTTCCGGAGGACAGCGTCCAAGACAAGCTATGTGCTGGGGAAAGAATTAAGAACATTTTTAAAGTAATGCACTTTGTCCCGTGCTCATACCGCGTAGGAGATCATGCGGAGGTTCTGCGGGAAGCAGAATATAATCCCGAAGATAGTAGCGCACTCATACAGGATCGTATGAGTAATGAGGACTTCCGTCTGCAGTTTGCCGATGAGGGACACGTGACCTACCCCGAGGTATTCTGGGAAGGAGAAGATCCACATCCTGCTGCGTTTTACTTAGCCCCTGAAATGACGGACTTGGACTTTCCGAAGAGGAAGGGGGAGGCGTGTGAGGCATCGCTCACCCCACATAAAGGTAAGGGAGTCCGGGACATGACTGATCGGTCCGCCGATAAATTAAAAACAGGCGGATCACAGTCAGCTGATGACAGCACCGCGGGCCTCTGAAGGGAAAAACTCCAAATCCCAGCCGCCATTACGAAACCCAACAGAGCACGTGCCAGAAACGGGCGTGCTCATTGGCTCACGGCCAGGAGGTAGGGCTGATGATGGCTCGAGCCTACCTCCAGCCGATTCAACTAATAATATGGACGTGCGGGAGCTGGAAAAACTACTCCAGCCCGTACATAGTTTCTTTCAGGTAGCGACGTCAATCAAGAAGATCGTGGAGGAACTGGGACCAGCGGCCAAAGCACCTTTGAAACACTTAGAAGAATACCTGCGGCGATGTTGTTGGGAGCCTCCCGTAATGGTTAATTCGGTGGTTCAGGTAAGTGTCACCGGTACCGTACATGAAAGAAGGACGCAGAGTGAAACGGGCCCACAATTAATTAGTAGCGGGTGCCAAGTAACCTCGAGCCTTACAAAGGAGTATGGAATGATGACCGAGTGTCTGGGGGAAGGATCGCAAAAGATGGAGCAGCGGGGTAGTGTTGCCTCCCGGAGCAATGCGGTCCTTAAGACATCGGAGCCGGTCATTTATAAATCTAAAGGGGTTCAAGCAGCGAAGGGTCTCTCTCTTACACAGAGAGACTCAGACTGTAAGAAAGCCCCAGATTAAAAAGGAGATCCTGGAAGAGAAACAGGGATCTCCTGATAACATAGAGCGTGGAGCTGTGAGCTCATGTGCGGCAGATGACCCCTCCTTAGCGACTAAAGGGGCGGAGCAAGGGTTTCCAAACTGCTTTCAGTCTCGCAGGGAAAGACAAACAGGAGGAAGGCGGCTGTGCTATGAATGCTGCCGGCCGGGCCATATGTGGCAAAATTGTCCACGGAGAACCGGGGAGAAAGTAAAGTATTTATATACAATGTCTCACCTCGGTTCTCCCATGATTATTTTACAGGGTGTAGCCAGGGACCGGCCACAGCCAGTGGCTCCTCCTGGAGGAAGACGACCCTCGCAGGGCTGGACGTTACGCTCCACTATGCTTTGCTGAGGGGAGGGAACTGTGATGGACGACCGGCAACTTACCCAGCCAACACATCCAGGCCGCTAGATGGCGTCTTCCCTGCAGCATAGAAGTGCCCAGGATTCCCACAGGGCATCATGGGAGATGGAGTTCGGTTTCACAGTCCTGTTGGGGACCCTGAGGGCCACCGTGGGACGCTGCAGGAAGACAAGGGGATTTTTATTTCCCGTATAGCCCAGAAGTACTCCCAAGTCACGGGGACGGAAAAACTGAAGTACTTCTAGGCTGAAGAAAAATATAACTCTTTATTTGACCCAGAAGTGCTATGGAATCACGTGGACTGAAGGACAGGAGCACTTCCGGGTCAAGGACTATTTAATGGACTGTGGGAAACCCAGCAGGAGAGCCGGAGTTGGGAGGAAGAGTGACAGAGCTGCTGGGAGTGGAGGATTGATTTATTGTTGATTATTTGAATGATTATTGATTTATTTGTGTATTGTGGAGGTGCTTTGTGCACATTATAGTAATAATTAAAAATATTACTGGGATTTTTAACCTGGTGTTTGGACATTTTGTCTGTGGGTTTTACGGGACAACAGCGACCCCTAGTGTCACAATATATACACACACACATACATATACAGTCATGGCTGAAATTATCGGCACCCCTGGAATTTTCCCAGAAAATGCACCATTTCTCCTATAAAATTATTGCAATTACAAACATTTTTGTATATACATGTTTATTTCCTTTATGTGCATTGGAACAACACAAAAAATCAGAGAAAAAAAGCCAAAACTGACATCATATCACACAGAACTCCAAAAATGGGCCGAACAAAATTATTGGCACCCTTTCAAAATTGTGGGTAAATCGTTTTATTTCAAGCATATGATGCTCGTTTGAACTCACCTGTGGCAAGAAACAGGTGCTGGCGATATAGCAATCACACCTGAAGCCAGTTAAAATGGAGAAAAGTTGGCTCAGCCTTTTTTTGTGTGTCTGAGAGAGCCACATTAAGCATGGAGAACAGAAAGAAGAGCAGAGAATTGTCTGAGGACTTGAGAACAAAAATTGTGGAAAAATATCAACAATCTCAAGGCTACAAGTCCATCTCCAGAGACCTTCATGTTCCTTTGTCCACTGTGCGCAATCTCCCTGGATGTGGACGGAAGAGAAAAATTGATAAAAGACTGCAACGAAGGATAGACCGAATGGCGGATAAACAACCCTAATCAACTTCAAAACATATTCAAGTTGTTCTGCAGACTCAGGGTGCAACAGTGTCAGCTCGAACTATCCATCGCAATGTAGGGCCCAGTGTCAGAAAGCTGGGTCTGCGTCAGAGGTCATGGGTGTTCCAGCAGGACAATGACCCCAAACATACCTCTAAAAGCACTCAGAAATGGTTGAAGACAAAGCGCTGAAGAGTTCTGAAGTGGCCAGCAATGAGTCTGGATCTAAATCCGATTGAACACTTATGGAGAGATCTCAAAATTGCTGTTGGGAGAAGGCGACCTTCAAATCTGAGAAACCTTGAGCAGTTTGCAAAAGAAGAGTGGTCGGAAATTCCAGTTGAGAGGTGTAACAAGCTTGTTGATGGTTATAGGAAGTGCTTGATTTCAGTTATTTTTTCCAAAGGGCGTGCAACAAAATATTAAGTAGAGGGTGCCAATAATTTTGTCCAGCCCGGTTTTTGAGTTTTGTGTGAAATTGTGTACGATTTGGCTTTTTTTTCTGTTTTTTTGTGTTGTTCCAATGCACATAAAGGAAATAAACATGTGTATACCAAAACATTTGTAATTGCAACAATTTTCTGGGAGAAATGGTGCATTTTCAAGGAAAATTCCAGGGGTGCAGATAATTTTGGCCATGACTGATATATATATATTACACACACAGTAATCCCTCGCTATATCGCGCTTTGACTTTCGTGGCTTCACTCTATCGCAGATTTTATATGTAAGCATATTTAAATATATATTTTCGCTGGTTCGTGGGTTTCAGTGGACAATATGTCTTTTAATTTCTGATACTTGCGTCCTCAGTTGGTTTGCCATTTGATTTCATACAAGGGACGCTATTGGCAGATGGCTGAGAAGCTACCCAATCAGAGCACGTATTACATAATAAAAAAAACTCTTCAAATATATTGTGAGCAGGGGGGCTGTTCGCACCCCTAGACGATACGGATGCTCCTCAAAAAATGCTGAAGACTACCTTCACATTGCTCCCTTCCTTGCTGGGCTTACTTGTGGCTGCTTTGTTGCGCGATATGCTTCCCGCACAGTGCTTCGCATACTTAAAAGCTCAAACAGCACCTATTGATTTTTGATTGTTTGCTTTTCTCTCTCTCTCTGACATTCCCTGCTCCTGTCTCGCACTCCTTTGAAGAGGAAGATATGTTTGCATTCTTTTAATTGTGAGACAGACTGTCATCTCTGTCTTGTCATGGAGCACGTTTAAAACTTTTGAAAAAGAGACAAATGTTTGTTTGCAGTGTTTGAATAAAGTTCCTGTCTCTCTACAACCTCCTGTGTTTCTGTGCAAATCTGTGACCCAAGTGTGACAATATAAAAATAACCATATAAACATACGGTTTTTACTTCGCAGATTTTCGCGGGGCGTTCTGGAACGCAACCCCCACGATCGAGGAGGGATCACTGTATATATACACATACACACACACACACACACATACATACATACATACATACATACATACATATATATATGGTTGAATAGTTTACTGTCAAATAATGCAAAGAGTACGCGACAAGTGTTTCGCCCCGAGAGGGGGGTGCAGTGAGTGTGTATACTTGATGAGCCCAGAATTAGGGCGAAACACGTGTCGCGTAATCTTTGCATTATTTGACAGTAAACTATTCAACCATTCTATGATCTGCTTCTCGCAACTGAAAGAGGGCACCATGGCGGATGTTTGCCAACTTGCAGACCAACCACAAGCGTTACCTGGTAGGTAACCACCCATACAATCAGATTGTGATTCAGACTATGAATGCCATGATTATATATACAGTATATATATATATATATATATATATATATATATATATATATATATATATATATATATATACATATATATATATAATGTGTATGTATGTACACACACACACACACAATTAAATACATGCCCAAACTGTAACTACTAAATAGCAGATTTTAAAAAAACAATTTAACATATATTAAAGGATATATTAAAGTTACCGATTTTTCTAGTTGAACTTGTTTCTTCACAATCATGGTATATATCAATTTGTCACATAAATTTTATAAATACTTTATCTGTTCCTTTAAATTACAATAGGGCTAATGGGAAAACGGGTCCATAGATAGAAAAAGCCTTGAAACTTGGAATACGTCAGTGTTTCAAGCCAAAAAAATGTTATCAAGTATTGATCTGTGTTTTGAGATTACATTGCAAAACATTGTACCAATGTTGTTTTATGAAGAAAAAAAGCAAAAGGCAAAACATCATTGTGATATTCAATCATTTTAACACTAGAATCACTCAAGCCTACAAAGAAAGCCGTAATCCCGGGCCACCTTAAAATTTCTTCACACCTCTCCATTAGCATCTTTTGTTTTGCAAATATGTCAATCAGCACAAGCAGCAAACAGCCTGCTATACCAGAACTACCACCACCCCGTCCACCCCATCACCGCAGCTCAAGTTGGACAATAAGTTTTCCAAGCTCAAGTCTGGTTATCAGGGTTTGAGGTGCCTGGAGTTGTACAGGGTAAATAATAAATTGTTATTTGGAACACATGCATTTAATGTGTGTTCCGTGTCTACAACGATCTGAGTAAATGGAGGATGACAGGAAATGCGAGGCAAGAAATGTTGAACACATAGCTAAAACAGACACTTTTTTTGTGTTATACTAATGACAAAATTTTGACATGAAGTGTATAATGTGTGACGACTTAAGTCCAAATAGCAAATAAATACTTTCATAAAAGGTACAAGTATAAATAAACAAATGTGCTTTTATTCAAGAATGTAACCAAAGAAAAAGAAAAAGGATTAGGGTATGATGCTGACACAACCACTTGGTTGGTGCTGAGGTAAAAACTGCTGACTTATAATCAAGAGGTTGCGGGTTTGATTCTGGGACCTTCCTAGACTTACCATTTTGAGTAGTGAGCTGCTCTTATTGATACTGTTATAGAATAAAAATATACATTTGATTTGAGTCTGTAACAGGTGGTGTACATTTATGAGGATGAGGGTCCTACAGACACTTCAGTACATAAGCAATGGAACCGAGAATGCAGTCAAACTTCTTTCTTTGGGCACATACACCGTCAGCATGACACTGCCAGATCTAAACACTAGCGTAGAGAGTTTCTTGCATACTGAAGTGACTTTAGCTGCAGGTGGAAGCTGCAGTCACACTTTATGTAGCTGATCTTTTCCTAAATAAGGTGTGGCATTGCACATGTACTTTTGTCAGCATGCCTATGTCGATCAAACACAGGAAGCTCTGCAGTCTACTTTGTCTTTACAAAGTAGGAAAATCAGTAAATAAATATAGGTAAACAACATTCAATGTGGCGTTTATGTAAGTAACATATAAATGTTTTTCATATAAAGACCATCAAAAATCATAATTGCAAACGGAACTTTGTACAATACCTTGGCGAGCTCAGTAGGCCCTGCTGTTGTTTCGCTGAAGGACATGTGGGTGGGCAGATTCACTGGCAGGATGACGCCCAACCTGTTGCTGCATCCAAATGGTGCCATCTTTCGCCTTCATGCATAGTGCAGCTGTGTTATTCTCATGTGTGACTGGACTTTCTTGCGGAAATGGGTTCTGTTCTCTTTCTCCGATGTAGATCCTCATCTGAGTTCACCTCTGTTATAGCACATCTTTATTTGAAAACAGCAGTGTCAGATCAGGGGGAGCATGAACGTGGCAGAAAATAAAACCGAATAAAAAAAAAAAAAAAATGCTAACCTTTACAAGTACCATAAATTTACACCAGCTTTTACAGACTCAAATCAAATGTATGTTTATTCCATATTAGTAACAATAACAGCAGCTCACTACTCAAAACGGTAAATGTAGGAAGGTCCTGGAATTGAACCCATAACCTCTTGATTATAAGTCAGCAGTTCTTACCTCTGCACCAGGCAAGTGGTCGTACCAGCATCGTAACCTAATCCAATTTCTTTTTGTTTAGTTATACTCTTGAATAAAAGCGAGCTTTTTTTGTTATACTTGAACCTTTTGTGAAAGTGATCTTTTGCTATTTGGACTTCAGTCTTCACATATTATACACTTCATTTCAAAATTTTGTCATTAGTACTACTGTTGCTGCGTTTACCCAAAATTAAAGTTCTGCAGGTTCGGCATTGTTAGTGGGATTCTGGCAAAAAGCTTGATGCTTTGAAATGATTCCACAGACAAAATATCTTCATTTTAAAAAACTTTAGTAAAAATTCAAAGTAAAACAGTTGACACAAAAATAAAGAAAAAAATTGATATAGCAAAGTAAAGAAAAGTTCTTGTTTTTAAGAAAAATTCTGTTCAAACCTTATAAATCTTGTTTCATTTTGTTAAGTTTGCTTACAGTTGAACCATTTGTAAACGGTCAGAAAACTGTATGCTTATCCCATTTTCATGCTGTAAATGGGTCTTTCAGTCCATGTGGGACCTGTTCTAAACAACAATTTACTCAATAAACACACTGTATTGTAGATATACCAAGAAGGTCTATCTAATATTAACTTGCAGGGGGTGAAGGCCATACCGTTGTCTATGGCTATGAAAAAAAATTATATTCTATTTAAATTGTGCATGTACTAAAAAAAGTTTAAACTTAAAGCATTAAACTTCTAAGATTGGCTCTTATAACTATAACATGAAAAAAGTTTCTGTTTTAGCTATGTGTTAAACATTTCGCATTGTATTTCCTGTCTTACTACATTACATAGATCATTATAGACACAGAACATATATGAAATGCATGTGTTCCAAATAATGATATATTGTTTTACCGTATACAACTTCAGGCACCTCACACCCTGATAAACAGACTTGAGCTGAGAGAACTTTTTGTCTGACTTGAGCTGCAGCAGTGGGGGGAATGGGATAGCAGGGTCCTTGCTGCTTGTGGTGATCGACACATTTGCAAAACAAAAGATGCTAATGGAGAGGGGCGAAGGAATTTAAGGTGACCCGGGAAAAAGACTTTATTTGTAGGCTTCAGGGATTCTAGTGTTAAAAGACTGGCTGTTCCCTTTACTTTACTCTATCCTTCTTTGCAGTGACCTTTAAGACCAAGTGGTATGGATTCATCTTATAAAGTAATCACTAAGCACAGTTATTGACGTTATTGAATGTTGCCGCCCAGAAATGAAATGCAGTCTCTGTTCTGTGGACAACTAGACAATAATAACTGAAAATGGCAACATTATATTTGCTTACATTCTTCTGCTATACTGATTTATCTATTATCTTATTTCATCTATGCATCCATTTTTATTGTTTCACAAATAATGTAACATATGCTTCCACTTGATTGAAAATAGATGCATATGCTGCAGTTAGAAAATACACCCACAAAATTTCCGGGGGTTTACATCCCTACAGCACCCGCGAATTGTGAAAAACCGTGAATTTTGGATGTGTTTAAAAAAAATGCCTATTTCTATAGTTTAAACCCTAAATATGCCCCCAAACCACTTGTAATTTCAAGCTCAGCTTAATACATTACCTAAAAAAAAGAATGTAAAGATAAACCTGTATACTGTACTGCTATGTCACCCAAAGTGCTAGAATGTAAAATACTGATGTTACCGCTATATGTACTGTAATTCATGCAAGCGCGTTTTCATTGCCTTAGAAGGTGCAGGGCGTTTCGTTGGCATTTTGGGGCTTTAACACTAGAATTACCAGAGCCAACGAAAAAACTCGTAATTCCGGCCCATTTTAAATCCCTTTGCATCTCTGTCAGCATCTTTTGTCTTCTAAATGTGTCAATAAGCAGCTTGCTATACCATCCCTCCCACTAACTCAGAACGGGCAAGAAGTTCTCCCAGTTCCTGCCTTGATTGATTACACATTGTTAAAACAGAAACATTTTTCATGTTTTAGTAATAAATAACAAAAGGTAGACATGAACTGTATAATGTGTGAAAACATATGGCCAAATATCAAATAAACACTTTCACAAAAGGTGCAAGTACAATACGACAGCTTCCGTGGTGGTGTGGTTAGAACTGCTGACTTATAATCCGGAAGTCATGAGTATGATACCAGCTCCCAAGCAAATTTACCATTTAGAGTAGTGAGTTGCTCTTACTGTTAATACAGGGTGAGGCAGAAAGGACGGACGTCTTTGAAATGGCTACAACTCACCACTAGGTGGAGTAAGATGTGCGGTAGGTGGCGTTAGGTTCGCGAAGTCTTAGCATTTTTTTATTTTCTTTTTAGTTGAAGCCATGGAATCGTGGACAATAGAACACCGCGTTTTTCGTACGATTGTTTTGTCAAGAACAACTAATGTATTACCGCAGTTCAGCATGAGTTTTGTTGCCATTTCAATATCCACAGAAATAAAGATGTTCCCGCTCGTAACACTATCCTACGTTGGGTTAAAGCACTTCGTACACGAGGTACACTAATGAACAAAAGACCGCCAGGGGCTACATGAACAGCACGTACCCCTGAAAATGTGGAAAGCGTACGACTAGCCCTGCTGCGCAGTCTAAGTCGATCTGCTATGAAGCATTCTTCTGAACTTGGTCTCAGTAATCGTTCGGAGCACTATATCGAGATGATAAACAACTTCTTTTTACCTGAATTACGATGAAAATGTATTCCCATCCAGCGTGTGTGGTTTCAACAGGATGGGGCGACAGCCCACACAGCTAGAGCATCAATGGATGTTATTCGCCCTCTCTTCCCTGGTCACCTCATTTCCAGTTTTGGTGACATTCATTGGCCTCCTCGGTCCCCTGACTTATCCATGTGCGATTATTTCTTGTGGGGTCACCTCAAGGCAAATGTATACGAGCATAAGCCCCATACATTGGAGGAACTGAAGGAAGCCATTCGCGTGGAAGTCGCCCAAATCGACAGAGCGATGTTGAAAAGAGTGGAGGCCAACTTCCATGAACGCCTTCATTAAAAGCAGCAAGGGGGTCCTGGGTGTTCCCTGCCTTGAATTTGCAAGTTTTTTTGGTGGGTTTAATCGGTGTGCTTCAGTTTTATTCAAAGTCATGTTGGATGTGGGGTTTTGTTCTGCTATATTGACCCTGTTAGTGTATGTATTGCTTGTATTCACCCTGTGATGTGCTGGCACCCTGTTCAGGATTTGCTGTTGCTTGCTGGGATGGGTGCAACCCTGAATGGATGGCATAATTAAACATGTATAACAAAGATTTTTTAAAAGTTCTGAACACTCCGTGGTCTGAGTTTATAAATAGTTTTAATTTCGCAAAGACATTTATCGTGTGGTGATTGGTTATGTGGAGAAAGAAAAAGGAAAGATAGGAACTGGGGATTTGGTACATCAGACAGATAGAGCACGCATGCAATAAAGAAAGCCCGCTCAGAAGAACATCAATTGAATTCAGTGTTCGTGTCTCCAACCACCAGATCCCGAACCCAATACTTACACAATATTTACGTTAAACCTGTGCGACACCCATTCATACATCCAGTTTTTTGGAGCCTCGTCACACCTGCCATAAAGTTCTCTACACTGAACGTACACCTGGGGACCCCTTACTGCGAGGAAGCAACACTACTGTGCATGTTTAATACCTGCTTTAATGCATTTCATCATGAAAATTTATCTTAGCATTCTACATTTTCAGAGATTAGCATTCTACATTTTCAGAGAGCAGGAATATCATGAAGTGAATGTATTCTGTGCAGCGATCGCTGCCTGTGCCACCTCTTAGTGCAGAGAAAGCGCGTAGCAATTAATAACTGGGTCGGGGAACACTTAACACAAAGCATTTAATGTGCTAGATTAACTTATGACAGGGTTTGAGAAAATCTAGTAAATTAAACATTGATATTAGGATGAAGTTTAGTTTACGACATTCTGCTTTAATGACAAAATAAACTATGAGAATAAAGTGGAAATGTCGACTTTAATCTCGACATATAGTTGTTTTTTTTCTTCACTGTGTCCGTATTTTTTTTTTTTCACCGTGGCCCTAATATGCTTCCATAGGGCTATACCACAAATAGCATTACAAATGCAAGTTGCAGTTTTATTATTTATGTATATAGCTTAGCTTGAAGCAAGGTCCATATTAATGTAGTTTGCCTTAATGATGGTTCAGTTGGTAAAGATGTCATCACCAAGTTGCACTTGTTTTTTTTATTTTATTTTCATTTGGTGAATGCTGTGCAATGCACCTGGGCTTGAAGTCTTGGAAGTAATAGTGCAAGTTCCAGTAATAATACTATTATTTATTTTATTGTTATTATTTATTAGTTTAAATATTATGCAGTTTATAATTTATTTTATTGTTATTATTTATTAGTTTAAATATTATGCAGTTTAAAGATGGTAAAGTTGTTTAAAAAGTCACTTTAACGTGTCAGTGGACAGAGATTGTTAACATTAACAAAGTTTAGCTGATTTACAAAAAACATTTACTATTTATTTCTTTTCCATGTTCAGTGCAATACAACTTTTGACAAGCACCTCTGGATATTTTACTAATTTTTAACCATCCAAAGAGGCATTTAGACTATGTTGTCAAAATTTTAGTTTGCAAACTTTGTTCAATAAAAAGGCTCTATATTTTGACTACATTTGTCATGCAATGTGATTCCTTCTCTTCATTAGTGCCACCCCCTTGAAAACTATCACTTTATGGGGCCATGCAAACCTGTATTAATACTTGTGTGCACATTAAAATGTTTTTTTGTACAATGTACAATTCTCATGACAGTGGAATAGCTGATTGCCTATTGCGAGGAACTGACCTCTATGTACTATTCTTTCCTCTGCGTGTTGTTTCGTTTGTACTCCAGGACACATGCACCCAAAAGTGGACACTGGCAAAATCAAAAAAAAAAAAAAATGCGGCCATTGATTACAAGCGCAAGGTGTTATGCGAATGAATATGAATAATGTTGCATCAGTGCCACAATGTTTTCCGAAATGTACTATACAGATCATAAAATTAGTTATTCTAAATATCATATACCTATGTCTGTTTTTTTGTCAGTGCGGCTTTGACATCATGGACCATAAGGTGCATACTAATTTGGCATGAGCAAGAACACTCAATAAAACTGGAAAAAAAAAATTCAAGCGACGGTGAGATATGAAGAAGGCAGATTCACCAGTGTTTGTGTGTCAGCTTTTATCCCTCCAGAACAGAGAATTTCCAGTTCCATTGTCTGAAAACACCACTGACATCTACAGTTATTCCCAGTTTCAGATAAAAAGTAACCACGTCAGATCTGGGGCTGGGGGGGTGTTGTACCGTGATCGTGACTGAGAGAGTAAAGATGAAAAAAAATGCTAATTTTTACAAGTACTATAAAATTTACACTGGCTGTTAGACACAAATCAAATGTACGTTTATATTGTATAATAGTAACAGTAAGAGCAGCTCACTACTGTAAATGGTAAATTTGCCCAGGAGCTGGTATTGAATTCACAACCTCCGGATTATAAGTCCGCAGATCTAACCACAGCACCACGGAAGCTGTAGTATCGTACTTGCACCTTTTGTGAAAGTGTTTATTTGATATTTGGCCATCAGCCTTCACACATTATACAGTTCATGTATACCTTTTGTTATTTATTACTAAAACATAAAAAATGTTTCTGTTTTAACAATGTGTTCACATAGATTGTTGTAGACACAAAACATACATCAAATTATTTCCCCTTACAATTCTGGGTAGCACACTCCCATATAATCAATCAAGGCAGGAACTGGGAGAACTTCTTGCCCGTTCTGAGGCGGTGGGAGGGGATGGTATAGCAGGCTGCTTGCTGCTTATCGACACATTTAAAAGACAAAAGACGCCGACAGAGAGGTGCAAAGGGATTTAAGGTGGGCCGGAATTACAAGTTTTTTCGTTGGCTCTGGTAATTCTAGTGCTAACCCTTAAATTGCCACATACTTGGGGGTTAATGCAATTTTAATGGAACACATTTTTTTCATGCAAAGAACATCACCATTACTGCAACACTGATCATTTTACACACTGCCAATGAACTGTAAAAACTGTTTAAAAAAAACTACTGTACAAGGTGCAACTGACGCCATGGATGAAATTCAGTAAATCACCGAACCGATTAAACCGATTAAAGAATAAACAAACATCATAGGGGAGCACAACGGGAGCGGGACCCCCAACAGTAAGCCCAGCAAGTAAGGGAACAATGTGAAAGTAGTTTATCAGTGTTTTTTTTAAAGAGGGTTTTTTCAGGAGCGTCTGTGTCTTCTAGGGGTGTGTTCAGCCCCCCTCCTCACAAGGGGCGGGCAGTGGTCATGAGCTGGCTGCTCAACGAATGTACGGCACTGACTGTTCAGCTCCTGCGTGCTCGCAAATGGCACTGGGAAACGACTATAGCTGGTTGTGGCAATTTAAGGGTTAAGAGGAACAAAATGGAAAACACAAGAACACTCAGCTGGAGATGCAACACAGTCAATCAGCAGCAAGGAGAAATGAACAACGCCGTAGCGGTCCTGTGCCGCCAAGATTCACACCGTCGAGAAGACGGCGATTTATTTATTTTTATGGTGGAGATTACAGGGAAGTACCTAGCCTTAGCTTGACCAGCACACACTCACAAACAGAGACAAAAACAAAGGAAACCGGTAATCAGACAGCAAATAAAGAATGTAATGAAAACAAATGAAATAAATGAAAACAACGATGCCACCCTTATTCCCCTTATGGCGATTACTCATTACTGTAAATACAACAAAGCACAAACAAAACACACAGTAAATCATGAAAAACATTCATGAAAAACGGCAACGGATGAAATGTAATGAAAATACAGTAGATAGTACAGAGATCCGCACATTGAATAGGAATGTAAAGGTAGTCCTACCGCTAGTTCCTGAAATGGTGAAGATGGGTGGACGGGTTCAGGAGCGCTCCTTTCTTTGCAGGATGGCAATGAATCCACTTACAGTGCTCATGTATACAGGCAGACGGCAGACAATCCAGACGCCAACCACGAAACGATCCAGGACAAAACAAATAAGCACAGGTAACCCATGTGAAGGCAGACAGACAGGAACTTGAAACACAAATTACAAAAACTTCTTTTTTTTTAGCTTTTGGTCACCGGCCCCCTTTTTAAAAGTCGTGCTGACATCCTTTGACTCCAACAACCTCAGCAGAAGACCAATCGAAGCCACTGCAGGGACTGCTGGGAGTTGCAGTTTCAAATTCTATTGGCTACTTTCACCATCCCAAGCAGTGTTTTCCTCTACAGTTGCTTTCTGTTCTCTCAACAGTATAGTATTGCCACGAAAAAAGCCATAAAAATTGCGGAGGATATTTGCGGTTTCCACTAACAATTGTTAGTTTCTAAGGAAAAATCCACGAAAGACCGAGGCTGAGAACTCTGAACCGTGACTTCACGGGGGTCTACTGTCCTTATTGCATAGCTTGCAATAAGAACTGAGCCAACACTATAGGCAGTGCTTGAAGCAGAAACATATTACTGGCAATGCTCTATGTTATTGACATTTTGGTCATCCTCGTAATGTGGTTTAAATTTTGCAGGACATTTCATCTCCACAAAACAGCTGAGTATGTTGATATAAGTATATGATATTGAAGAGTCTTGGAAGTCTCCCTTGCAAAGCAGAGCATGCTGAAGCGCAAAATGCCTGTATTCACCAGTAAGACCACTTCAAACCTTGCTTATAGGCATCCATCCATTCATGAGGGCAGGATCAAAGGAAAGGCAGAACACCAGTTCACCTAGGTTTAATCAGGCTGAAGATTAATATATTTTAGCATAGGCTGAGTGAGCGAATAGCTGTCATTGCTACTTCACTGTGGCTTGCACAAGTTCTGCACGTTCTCCCCGTGTCCTTAGAGACTGATTGATGTGAGTAAGTGTTAGCAAGTTTACTCATTTAAATATATTGCCCTCAATTCTTTTATTGTTATATTCACAGCAACAGCAACTCATCTACAAGGCTGAAGTTAGCTGCTTATTCCACTGGCTACTTATTCACAGCCACTTAAAAAAATGTGGCTCGAGTCTTTGAAAAACCTAAGGTTTTTTATTAAAAATACAATACACCATAATCAGTTCAGTTCAGATTTATTGCTATGTGTTAAAAGTACAATAATACTCATACGTGTTCTTTTCACTATGCTGTTTCTTCGTATGATTCCACTCTAAATTCTTAGTTGTTATTATACATAGTCTACAACAGGCATTTCAAACACATGGCCCGCAACAGAAATCTGTGCGGCCCGCATGACAGATCCTAGTTAGCACTGAACTTGTACAAAATGATTACCATCGTTTGTGATTGAATCATTCTGCATCTTCGGTGTTACTTATTGACTTTTCTTACTTGTGCCTTCTGACAAAAGCGCGTTTTCCCATGGCATTACGGTACCGGAAACGTCATCTGCTAGTATAGCCACGAGCCTTGACCAAAGTTAATGAGCTGCAGCGTCACAACTGAAGTGCTAGGCTGCAGCAGCGTGCAGCAGGGGCGGCCTTAGGCATGTGCAAACTGTGCACCTGCACAGGGCCGCCAAATCCCAGGGGCCGCCACACCAATATATATTGAATATAAAACAGAAAGAGAAAGTAACAACACAGCTTACGGCAATGTGGCCGAAAAACATTGTGTTTCTTGTACGCTGTATTTACTAATGTCGCTTGAGTCGGAGCAGTAAGCTATATGTAGTATTATAACGTTCTGCCGTAATGAGAATATCATGGGCCACCACTTGGTTTTCAAGTTACGGACACGCGCATATAGAAGCGTGTCATGAGCACGAGGCAGCTATGCAGTGTCTGCAATGGACGTGGCCATCCGCCGTGCATAAGATACCATATTGACATTGGCAGGCGAAGGGGCCACCGATTCTTTCTCTGCCCAGGGCCACCACGAGCCTAGAGCCGCCCCTGCTAAGGCTACACTACTGGCTGGGCTGCTGAGACTGGCCACTGGGCAGAAATGACCATCACGAGTAGTAATAGCCCGCATATTTTCACGTTTTTTTGCTCTAGTTTCATGTAATTTTGTGCTAGTATTGTAACGAACAGTTAGTGCAGACTACAGCTGAAGATCTGAAGTGGACGCGAGAAGTTGGTGAGGTGTTTATTAACATATTTTTGTGATTTTGAGTTTGTAAAATTAGTGTAGGTCAGGTGGCTTTTTGCATATCGGCTTATTTTACAATATAAACTTTGAAGTAAACTTAGTAAAGTAAAATTTGATTTTTGGAGGATTTGTTTTCCAACTTGAATTACTGAGCAATGAATTCAGTGAGCATTTTTGTGATTTCAGTTCACACAAACAGGGCATTGCGCTGTTCTCTTACAACGTTGAGAATGCGCCTGAGAATATCCAAATGGAATTGATTGAAGTGCAGTCAGATTCTATTCTGAAGGCAAAATACAACGAAGTTGGTGTGCCAGGCTTGTATGCTTACCTGCCACCCTCGTATGTGCAGATCCGTAAGTTGGCAGCGAGAGTACTGTCAATGTTTGGAAGCACTTACCTTTGTGAGCAATTGTTTTCGTTAATGAAAGCTACCAAAACCCCACATCGCTCAAGACTTACTGTCGAGCACCTTTCATCCCTCATAAAAGTTGCAGCTGCACAAGATTTCAAGCCTGATTTTGACGAACTGGTTACTAACAAGAGATGTCAAGTGTTGGGACAAAAGAAATAAATCTCACACTGTAAGATTCCTATATAAGCAATGAATATAATATAATGAATATAATATAATAAGGACCTAGCTAAGAGGCTAAGACTGTAATTCTACACTGTTGTACGGAGACTATATAGAAATAAATTGCTTTTCTTTAAACTTTAAGTGTTACATTTTTTAAAGTTTACAGTATTGGAAAGAAAGCTACAGTAACTTTGTATAATAGTATTTGTTACAGTGCGGCCCGCTGACGCACGTATGGCAGTCGAAGTGGCCCACCAATGGTAGTGAGTTTGACATGCCTGGTCTACAATGTACAAAAAGTCAGCGCTATTTCAAAAAAAATAATCATACGATTTAAGCATCTGTCTGTTGTTACAAGCTATGGCAGAACATAATCACTGAAGAAACAAATGTAGTTTATTAAGCATAAAATATAGCTTTGCAAAGGGGCTGTGGGAGTTTGGTTGTCATAAATCCACTCATAACAATGGCTATGAGTAGACAAACAAACAGGAAATGTATTCTTACCTCAAGACCAACAGGATCAAGAATCTGTGAAAAAAAATAGTTATTACTAATTTACTTTTATTATCACAAGCATGCCTCATAAATATGGAAGGCATGTTCTCTTAAATCAAAACCTTTGCTACTTTAGTAGTATCAGAGCTTTTACCAGCATACTTAATTGACAATGGAGGGACACCAACTAAAGGGGCTAAAGCAATTTAGTCATACACTTAAAGGACAGACACAGAAGTCAATACAAAGAATTTAAAGGGGTAGGGATCTCAACTTACAGAAACAGTATAAGAATGAAAATTGTTGTGTGCGAAGTAGGGAATGTGATGCTTGTTTTCTTTCCTATAGGTTAGAGCAGGGGTCGGCAACCTTTCAGCGGTGTTGTGCCAAACCTGTGTTACAATGTTATTCCGTGTGCCGACATAATTCTACAAATTTTGTTATACAGTGATCCCTCGCTATATCGCGCTTCGCCTTTCGCGGCTTCACTCTATCGCGGATTTTATATGTAAGCATATTTAAATATATATCGCAGATTTTTTGCTGGTTCGCGGATTTCTGCGGACAATGGGTCTTTTAATTTCTGGTACATGCTTCCTCAGTTGGTTTGCCCAGTTGATTTCATACAAGGGACGCTATTGGCAGATGGCTGAGAAGCTACCTAACTTACTTTTCTCTGTCTCTCTTGTGCTGACTTTCTCTGATCCTGACGTAGGGGGTGTGAGCAGGGGGGCTGTTGGCACTCCTAGACGATACGGACGCTCGTCTAAAAATGATGAAAGATTATCTTCACGTTGGCTACCTTCTGTGCAGCTGCTTCGGGAAGCGACATGCTGCATGGTGCTTCGCATACTTAAAAGCTCGAAGGGCACGTATTGATTTTTTTTATCTGTCTCTCTCTCTCTCTCTGCTCCTGATGGAGGGGGTGTGAGCTGCCACCTTCAACAGCTTTGTGCCGCGGTGCTTCGCATACTTAAAAGCCAAACAGCCCTATTGATTTGTTTGCTCCTTTGAAGAGGAAGATATGTTTGCATTCTTTTAATTGTGAGACTGAACTGTCATCTCTGTCTTGTCATGGAGCACAGTTTAAACTTTTGAAAAAGAGACAAATGTTTGTTTGCAGTGTTTGAATAACGTTCCTGTCTCTCTACAACCTCCTGTGTTTCTGCGCAAATCTGTGACCCAAGCATGAAAATATAAAAATAACCATATAAACATATGGTTTCTACTTCGCGGATTTTCTTATTTCGCGGGTGGCTCTGGAACGGAACCCCCGCGATGGAGGAGGGATTACTGTATATGGTATCAAAATTGGTCTGATTATAATGGGCATTCTTTTGAAGCCCATTATAACTGGATCTTATATTATTGGTCATTCAATATTTTAAAATACATAGGATCATATGTGAAAAGAATGTTTTGTGAAATTTTAATTTTCAACACATTTATTAAAAATTGTAATACAATTTTTTTCAAAACAAAATACATAGTTTGAACAAGAAAAAAATATCAAGAATTCTAATATGATTGATCATTCTTTATTATTAATCAGAGCTATTAATCAGTTAATGCGAAGCAATTGTATAACTACATTCGGTTTCACTTTTCTCAAGAGTTTTTAAACGTGGACTGATGTTTAGTTTCATAATGTCTTTGTACACTTGAAATACGACACATTGCACTTTCACAGCATAATGCACACACAACATGATCCTTTTGTTAGGGCAGTATATTACTTAATAATAACAAGAGGTTTGTTTTAACGTACGACAGCCTGCACTGAACACATGGTTTCCCTTTACATTTGAGTCACATGCGCAAAACGTAGGTGGGGACATGGAGCGCGAATGCATGCGCTGTAATCTACTCTCTCTCGCTCTCTCATATATATATATATATATACAGTAATCCCTCCTCCATCGCGGGGGTTGCGTTCCAGAGCCACCCGTGAAATAAGAAAATCCGCGAAGTACAAACCATATGTTTATATGGTTATTTTTATATTGTCATGCTTGGGTTACAGATTTGCGCAGAAACACAGGAGGTTGTAGAGAGACAGGAACGTTATTCAAACACTGCAAACAAACATTTGTCTCTTTTTCAAAAGTTTAAACTGTGCTCCATGACAAAACAGAGATGACAGTTCCGTCTCACAATTAAAAGAATGCAAACATATCTTCCTGTTCAAAGGAGTTTGCGTCAGGAGCAGATGTCAGAGAGATAAAGAAAAGCAAACAAATCAATACGCTGTTTGGCTTTTAAGTATGCGAACCACCGCGGCACAAAGCTGTTGAAGGCGGCAGCTCACACCCCCTCCGTCAGGAGCAGGGAGAGAGAGAGAGAGAGACAGATAAAAACAAAGTCAAAAATCAATACGTGCCCTTTGAGCTTTGAAGTATGCGAAGCACTGTGCAGCATGTCGCTTCAGAATGCAGCTTGCACAGAAGGTAGCAACGTGAAGATAATCTTTCAGCATTTTTAGATGAGCGTCCGTATCGTCTAGGTTTGCGAACAGCCCCCCTGCTCAATCCCCCTACGTCAGGATCAGAGAAACTCAGCGCAAGAGAGAGAGGGAGAAAAGTAAGTTGGGTAGCTTCTCAGCCATCTGCCAATAGCGTCCCTTGTATGAAATCAACTGGGCAAACCAACTGAGGAAGCATGTACCAGAAATTAAAAGACCCATTGTCCGCAGAAATCCGCGAACCAGCAAAAAATCTGCGATATATATTTAAATATGCTTACATATAAAATCTGCGATGGAGTGAAGCTGCGAAAGGCGAAGTGCGATATAGCGAGGGATTACTGTATAATATAAAAAAGTGCAACGATTTTATGTGACTTTTTGTTTAATACCGTTTAAGCGACCGCATCTACTTGGGGTGCGTTCAGCCCCCCTCTTCACAATGCAAGTGGCAGAGATGCGAAGAGGCTGATGCGTAGCGCAAGCCGGGGGGTTGGTGAGCGAAGCGAGCAGGAGGCAAAAATAATAATAATAATTTTGTACATTTATAGATTTTACTAATATTCTGGCAGCAACTGGGGGTTGGGCGCCTTTTTGCCCTCTAGTTAAAGTATAACAATTTTTGTTTTAACTTGCCACAGCCTGCACTGAACATATAGTTTCCGTTTACATGTGAGTTGTATACGCAAAACATAGGTGACGGCGCAAACGCGTGCTTTGTAATTAAAATATGTTTTCACTATATTTCAACAAGGGGGCTCCGCCCCCTGCTCGCTTCACTCGCCTACCCCCGGCGTTGGGTATCCTGAAATACATTAATCGAGCTTGTTCGTTTTGGAGCCGTGCCCGCTTTGCCCGCGGCATTTCAGATGCGCGTTGTAGGCGTCTGCGTTCATTGATTTTATCCAGACGGGCTCGTGTTTGTATATCCGTCAGTCAAGGTCGTTCGTTTTGAACCCGTGCCTGCTTTGCTTCCGCAGTTTCAGACGCGCGTTGTAGGCGCCTGTGTTCATTGATCTTATCCAGGTGGGCTCGTGTTTGTATCGTTGAGCTGTATTGTGTTTGAATTTGGTGTAAAGCGTTCAGCGGTTTTTTACAATCCCAAGAAGCACATTATTCCTAACTTCACTCCGCAGTAGTGCCACTCACAATATAGCGGTGACGCCTGCGCCTTCACTCCGCAGTAGTGCCACTCACAATATGGCGGTGACGCCTGCGCTTTTCGTACTATCTTTGTGGACCTGTGGGGCATCCATAGCCTCTCACGTTTGACTCTGGGGTGCAGCGCAGAATCCTCTTTTCTGTGTGGTTGTGTCGTTAGTGGTAGCTATGGGCGCGTTGTTGCTTCATTTCTCATTCACGTTAGTTGAGCTCTTTCGTTCTTGGGCCGTGACTCCTTCGTTCGCGGTGGATACGACTTCGCTTGCAGTTTATGGAACGCGCGCCTGCGCAGTACGTCTCATGGTCCCATCGCGGTGTCCCTGCGTCCATATCCGGTGTATTCTCGGTTAGTAATATGGATTCAATCAGAGTGCCATTTAAAATTGTTCCGGCACATGTGCAGTAGGTTGCCGACCCCTGGGTTAGATGATCTTTTGAAGTCAGTTAAATGTTTCTTGCATTTAGACAGGACAGGTCAAGGCAGGGCAGGTCAGGTCAGGTTGGGGAGCATGCGCTGGTACAGCGCATTGCCGTACGCACCACATGATGAAACAGCTTGGGATACTTGTTGGCAACCCCCAGGCAGATACATGGTCTGGTGTAGTCCCATCCCCTGGAAATGACCGTCTATCTGCTGCAGCCAGTGTTAAGTGGGCGTCCCCTTGGCCTGGTGTAGAGAGTCAAGTTCTCAACAATGAGGACCCTGTGAGCCAGATCACCCTTGGGGATTTGCGCCACATGGCCGTGGTTTGGCAAATGATTCATCACAATGCAGGTAATGGGGCTCATTCGAGACTCCATGAGCAACTGCTCAGTCGACACAAAAGTCAAATCAGCGGTACTCAACGATTCTCTGAAGAGACGTAGTCCCGAAGGAGTTCAGTCTTCATCTCAGGTCACTGGACAGTGTCCTTGTCTCTCAACCATATAACAAAACGGGCAGCACAAGGACTCGTTAGACTTGAACCTTCATCCTTTTGCACATATATTAAGAATGCCACACACCCCTTTCATTTGATCTAATGCTCTAGGGCCTATTATTTCTACAATGCAAAAAACATGGACGGAATCACTAAATTATCGCATAACGGATTTTAGATTTAAAAATGGAAATGTGTGTAACTTAGACACTGAAGGGGTGAGTGTTACAAAACTTCCCAATAAATTAAAACGATTGAATAATCTGTAGTTCTATCATTCCGATAAACTCGGCACCTACAAACCTAGGCAAAACAGCAGGCTTCTCCTCAGATGCAATAAGCCCTTAAAAGGAGGTCTCTCTTTCTTTTTTTCTGTTTAATTCCCGGATTTAGCGTCTTGCAGATTAGTTTGCTTTTGCTTTTTAATGAATTATTTTAAGATATGCAGCAGATGAAGCTGCAGATGTAATGGTGCACATTTTCAATCTGTAAACATTTAAGGTTTAATAATCATTAGAAATAATTTACATAATTACAATTACATGTACTGAAGACCAGTACTTTTTGGCAGATGTTATCTTTATAGAGAGCTGCAACTTTTCCACCTTATCACAGGGAGAATCTCAGTCCCTTCACAGCCACCAGCTGAACCTTGATGACATTTTAGCAGTGGTTATAAATAATGCATCATACGGCCTAAAAGCATACCAGGAAGTTTTAAAAGGGGTTATGCTTAACAGTGTACATTAAACCTGCTTGTGTCATGTCATCAGTTTGGTGGGAGAGACCTGGCAGCACTATAAATACTTTAGTGAGGCTGCATCACTAGTGATGTGGGTAAAGTCTGCCTTCTTCAAGAAGCCTGCCAGGAACCCCCGAGGCAGGAAACACCAGTTAGAATAGCTGGTTCGAATCAGTAGGGTACCTCGCTGAACATATTCACCTCTACAAAAAGTTCTTTCTGGCCAAGAATACATCAACCCAGGCTGTAACAAATATCCTAGACCCTAGAAGTGAAGTTAACCTTCATCTCAGAAGGAGATCAAACTAGTAACAGCTCTTAAAATTATGGAGGGAACTCACTGTCCTACTGCAGTCTCAGCACAGAGAATCATGGAGCATCTGGGCTCCTACCTAATGAATAAAACTACAAATCAAGGTTCAGTTGTGCTAGTGTGCCGTTTCATTAAAAGGAATATGACGTGCTATTTCATTGTTTGTTTTGTTGTAGCTGTTACTACTTACAGTAAAAAAATAATAAAAATAAAAACCCAAAAATTTGAATCAAAGAAAAATAAAACTGTGAAAACCGAAAATCAAAAAAAAAAAAAAAACGAATTTGTGAAGAAATAGAACGGATTCCATAGGGCCCTAATAGTCTCCCATGCTCTCCTAATCTGTCTACAAACTTCATAGGAAGAGTCACCAGAGAAAGCAGTGTTGTTGCCGAGGCAAGCAAGTAAACCTCTCGACAAGGTCGACATTCCCTCTGCAGACAGTCATTCTTCTGATGGCTATGCCCAAGAGGTCACTGAAGGCCTGGATCTTGGTTTTTATCCAGGAAACTCACAAGCTCAGACACTCGGATTCCTTGGTCTGTCTCTCGAGAACCCCGATCAGTGCCTCCATTTACTCCACAAAGATCACAGCATCATTGGCAAAGTCAAGATCAGTGAATCTTTCTTCACCAACAGATGCTCCACGGCCACTGGACTCCATAACCCTGCCCAACACCCAATCCGTGCAAACACTGAACAGAGTAGGAGCAAGAACACAACCGACAAACCCCAGAATTAACTGGGAAAAATGCAGACGTTCTGCCTCCACTCTGGACAGCATTCACAGTACCAGTGTAGAAACTGGCCATGATACCCAGCTACTTTGGGGAGATCCCACGAAGTCTCAGGATGTCCCACAGGGCAACTCGATCAACTGAGTCAAACACTTTAAGAAAAACAAAGGCTGCAAAGAAACTTTGCTGATATTCATGTTTGCACTTGGTGAAAGCCCTCAGTGCTAGGATGTAGTTGATGGTAGACTTCTTGGGCATAAAAACAGACTGCTCCGGTTGCTGGTAGGTAAGCAAGTGATCACAGATCCTATTGAGAATGACACTAGCAAGGACTTGACCCTGCAATGCTTTGATTACTCTGTAAGCAAGACGCGGGTCACTAGACCATAGATGGTGTGTAACTTGCTCACAGATTCCTCTAACAAAAGCCTTCTTATCTGCCCTCAGAGCCCTACCATCCATCCTTCTCATTTTCCAGGTACAGACAGGAGTTGCCATTAAGCCATGCGCTGCGACTCATCTGGCTGATATCCAGGGTGCCCTGCAAAATGAAACACCTCCTTTTGGGAACACCATTAACACCAACACAACCCTCAGAAACCTTTAGGATCTTGTCAGAGAAGGTTTCTCACACCACATTAGGATTGGCAGTCACACCCAAGTCTGCAAGTTCCTCACGTGCAAACTCATTAGAAACAGTCGGATCTTTGATTCTGGCCAAGTCCAGCCTCATTCTCCTAGTAGTTGGAAGCCTACTGGACCTAAGCTGGATCTTCAGAGTAGAAACAAGTATGCAGTCAGAAATCCCAAACTGGGAATTACTGTAGACCCTACAGTTCTATTGGAGCCTCCAGCATCTGTCCACAAGGATGTAATCGATCTCCTTCAACTTACCTCCTGTATTGGAGTACCAAGTCCAACAACGTGGCTCAGTGCGCTGGAACTAGGATCCAGCAATGTTCAGCCCCTGACCTTATGCAAGTCAAGTGGACCCACTTTCAGCACGGTCACCAGACCCATGGGGACCAACACAGTCATCATAGCCAGCCCTGTAAGTGTCAGTGGTTGCATTGAAGTCACCCATGACCAGAGGAGTGTCACCTCGCAGGCATCCATCAACCACCAAGTGAAGTTGCAAAAAGAGTGTCTCCCTCACCATGGTCAAAGCATACACTGAGATGACAGAGAAGACACCCTGAGAGTGCCTTAATCTGGGCCTCATAATATGCTCGTTGAAAGGAGTAACATCGGACACCATTGGAAGGACCCGATCTACCAGTATGACAGCCATCAGAGTGATCAGACCATTAAAAGGTGTTCCCACCTACAGAGATCTGGCCAGTCCCAGGTCTGCGCACCTCAGAGAATGTTGCCACCGAAATGCGGACTTTACGAAGCTTCTCCGACAGCAGAGGAAAATCATCATCATGCTGGACAGAAAAGATTTTCCACTTGCCTAACCGAATGGGCCACTTCAAATTGAGACTCAAGTGCTGGTGATGTTGTACAGCAGGTGATGCCTCAGCACCTCACCAGTTCCGATCCCCAACAAGCTCAACCTCATTGGCTCTCCATCGGTATCGACTCTTCCAGAGATGAGGCTCCCAAGGGCATTCCCCCATAAGGTGAGCAGCCTTTCTATGGGCAGCTGCAGCAGAGCTACTCCCGCTGAGAGCAGAAAGGAGTCCTGTCTGCCATTTTGGAGCTGTGTGAAGTTTTTTTTATGGTGGCTGGAGTGCCAATCCTGCCACCAACCCCCAAGTTTTCCGTGCAGTTTAACATCATACCCAGGACAGAAAGATATTTAGACAGTGGACTGCAATTTATTTTACTTGATAACCAGCTTTATTCTATGCTGTTCACTAAAGTTCCTTTGCTCTCTCAATTTTTAAACCTTCACCATAAAGTGTGCTACTGTAGTGTGTTACTTTATTATGCTACTGTAGTGTGTTACTTTATTATGTGCGATTTTAAAATTCTATTTCATCACATTTACTATATAATGTAAGGTGCAATAACTTCACTGCTTCAGATCATGTATTTAGTATTTCTGAGCTCATTTACAGCCCAACAAGAGCACATTGCCATGCTAGTCTTCCTTGTAAAAACCGGGACGTTATAAAGGCACTGTAGTCTATTTACAGGAAAATGCAGTGTGCATTGTTTGCCTCTATTTAAAGCCTTTAAGCAACTTAGTGGTCTGTGCATTATTTTTCTTGGTAATTACACTACCTTGTTTTCATTAATGTAACGTTCCTTTTACTTAAATGTTTATTTAATGTTTTTATATTTTATGTATACCATTTACAAAACAATTGAACTACTTACTAGTTTGAAAATTTAGACGGGTTAACAACGATGACTACCAGTACTGTTAGCCAACAGGATGCTGGTGGAAATTGGAATACTGTTGGCCGAAGAAGGAGACAAAAAAAGGGGGGAGACGTGTCTGGAGGAAAGAGGAGAGGAGGAAGGTAAAGAGAGTGGAACTTAGTGTAGGAACTTTGAATGTTGGCAGTATGACAGGTAAGGGGAGACAGTTAGCCAATATGACGGAGAGAAGGAGGGTTAATGTATTGTGTGTGTAAGAGTCTAAATGGAAGGGGAGTAAGGCCAGGTGGATCGGAGGTGGATTCAAATTGTTCTATCATGGTGTGGATGGGAGGAGAAATGGGGTAGGGGTTACTCTACAGCAGGGGTCCCTAACACCCGGTCCGCGGCCCACTACCGGGCCGCAGCCGTCTGACAGCCGGGCCGCGAGAGAACTGCCGGCAACGGAGACTCACTCAGACTTTTCAGAACGCTTGGCAGGCGGGGCTTTGCAGCAGCGCAGAGAGAGGAGAGAGACCAAGGTGAGAGAGTATTACAACAAAGTTATTGTTATGGTCCCGACAGTTTCCCCATATGACACGAGTCTATAGAAATCGCGTTACTACGAAGTACATTCAGCAGATGCTTTCATTACAACGAAGTGACCTTGAAATGCTTGAACAAATCATCCACAGAGCAGTTAGATCTGTGGTCACAGCTCAGTTGTGCACGTTTGCACAACGATCCCCAAAACAGAAATATTGTAAAAAAAATCTTTTTCTTCGAACTTTCCTCATACTTTTTTTTTTTTTTTGCTGTTTTTGTTTTCTGTGGTTTTCAGTGATACCTTTTGCTTATTGCTTGTCAACATCTGAAAAACATCCATTGGAATTTAACTCATTGTCACCCTCCTATAGAAACGGCAGACACGAAAGAAAGATAGCAGTGTTAATGTTTGTGATGTGCAATCTGTTGGAATGACAAATGCAAAGCATATGTCTTTATTATATGCAAAAAAAGAAGAAAAATCTCGGGTTGCAAACGTATGCGAACTGCTTAATAACTTAATAATAATAGAAATGTTATGTAAATTGTGTATAAAACTGCCCCCCCCCACCATTGACCGGTCCGTGGAAAAATTTGCATCTAATAAAGTGGTCCTTGATGTCAAGAAGGTTGGGGACCACTGCTCTACAGGAACAGTATGTCAAGAGTGTTTCGGAAGTGAAAAGAGTGTCAGACAGAGTAATGACTATAAAGCTTGAAATTGGAGGTGTGATGATGAATGTTGTTAGTGCATATGCCCCGCAAGTTGGGTGTGCGATGGATGACAAAGAAGATTTCTGGAGTGAGTTGGATGAAGTGATAGACAGTGTACCCAAGGGAAAGAAAGTGGTGATTGGAGCGGATTTCAATGGAAGGTGAATGGGTAGGTATGGTGTCAAAGAGAGGAATAAAGAAGGTCAGACGATAGTGGATTTTGCATAAAGGATGAGCATGGCTGTGGTGAATACGTATTTTAAGAAGAGGGAGGAACATAGGGTGACGTACAAGAGTGGAGGAGGATGCGCACAGATAGATTATATCCTAGGCAGAAGAGTCAATCTGAAGGAGATTAAAGACTGCAAAGTGGTGGCATGGGAAAGTGTAGTTAGACAGCACAGGATAGTGGTCTGTAGGATTGTGTTGGTGATCAAGAAGAGGAGGAGAGTAAGGGCAGAGCCAAGGATCAAATGGTGGAAGTTGAAAAAAGAAGACTGCAAGGTTGAGTTTAGGGAGGAGGTAAGACAGATACTGGGTAGCAATGAAGAGTTACCAGACAGCTGGGCAACTACAACAGAAGTAGTAAGGGGGACAGCAAGAAGGGTGCTTGGTGTAACATCTGGACTTTGGAAGGAGGAAAAGGAAACCTGTGGTGGAATGGGGACGTACAGGAGAGTATACAGAGGATGAGGATGGCGAAGAAGTGGGATAGTCACAGAGATACAGAAAGTAGACAAGAGTACAAGGAGATAAGGTGTAAAGAGAAGAGAGGTAGTGAAGGCCAAAGAAATGGTGTATGATGAGTTGTGCAAGAGGTTGGACAGTAACGAGGGAGAAAAGGACCTGTACTGATGAGCTAGACAGAGGGACTGAGCTGGGAAAGACGTGCAGCAGGTTAGGGTTATAAAGGATAAAGATGAAAACATACAAGCGAGGAGGGTGTGTTGAGAAGATGGAAAGAGTACTTTGAGAGGCTGATGAATGAAGAGAATGAGAGAGAGAGAGAAGGTTGGGTGATGTGGAAATAGTGAATCAGGAAGTGCAATGGATTAGCAAGGAGGAAGTAAGGACAGCTAGGATGAAGAATGGAAAGTCAATTTGTCCAGATGACATACCTTTGGAAGCATGGAGGTGTTTAGGAGAGATGGCAGTGGGTTTTTTAACCAGATTGTTTAATGGAATTTTGGAAAGTGAGAGGATGCCTGAGGAGTGGAGAAGAAGTGTACTGGTACCGATTTTAGGAACACTGTAAGGGGGATGTGCACAGCTGTAGTAACTACAGGGGAATAAAATTGATGAGCCACAGCATGAAGTTATGGGAAAGAGTAGTGGAAGCTTGGTTAAGAAGGGAGGTAATGATTAGTGAGCACCATTATGGTTTCATACCAAGAAATAGCACAACAGATTCAATGTTTGCTATGACGGTGTTGATGGAGAAGTATAAAGGCGGCCAGAAGGAGTTGCATTGTGTCTTTGTGGACTTGGAGAAAGCATATGACAGGGTGCCTCGAGAGGAGTATGCAAGTGGCAGAGAAGTATGCAAGAGCTGTAAAGGATATGTACAAGGGAAGTGTCATAGTGGGGGGGTCTGCGGTAGCAGTTATGGATTACATCAGGGGTCGGCTCTGAGCCCTTTCTTATTTGCAGTGGTGATGGACAGGTTGACAGATGAGATTAGACAGGAGTCCCCTTGGACTATGATGTTTGCCAATGACATTGTGATCTGTAGTGAGAGTAGGGAGCAGGTTGAGGAGACCCTGGAGAGATGGAGATATGCTCTAGAGAGGAGAGGAATGAAAGAACAAGGCAGAATATATGTGTGTGAATGAAAGGAAGGTCAGTGGAATGGTGAGGATGCAGAGAGTAGAGTTGGCGAAGACAGATGAGTTTAAATGCTTGGGATCAACATTCTAGAGTAACAGGGATTGTGGAAGAAAGGTGAAAAAGAGAGTGCAGGCAGGGTGGAATGAGTGGAAGACCGAAAGGGATGATCTACAGGACGGTAGTTAGACCAGCTTTGTTACATGAGTTGGAGATGGTGGCATTGACCAGAAAGCAGGAGACAGAGCTGGAGGTGGCAGAGTTAAAGATGCTAAGATTTCCATTGGGTATGACAAGGATGAACAGGATTAGAAATGAGTACATTAGAGGGTCGGCTCAGGTTAAACAGGACAAAGTCAGAGAGGCGAGATTACGTTGGTCTGGACATGTGCAGAGGATAGATGCTGGGTATATTGGGAAAAGGAGGTTAAAGATAGAGCTGCCAGGCAAGAGGAAAAGAGGAAGGCCTAAGAGAAGGTTTATGGATGTGGTGAGAGAGGACATGCAGGTGTGACAGAGCAAGATGAAGAGGACAGGAAGATATGGAACAAGATGATCCATTGTGGCAACCCCTAATGGGAGCAGCTGAAAGAAGAAGAAGAAGAAGAATTCACATATGACTGCAAAGTCCCATTTTCTGTAGCCCTTCCTTCTGTGTCCAAATGCTAATTAAACTCCCTTAGCTTATCCATATTAATCATCCATAAATGCTAATTATTTAATATAGAAACGTGTCATTCTGCTCACTTGGGTTGCAAGATACTAGTATTCTTAAAGTTCAGGTTCTGGGTTCAAAATTGGCCAAATGAACCTGTTTTCTGAAGAAATAGGTCAGTCTGTTGTTTTTCTGCAGAATGAAGGTTATTCCATACAACAGATTGCCAAGAAACTGAAGATTTCATACAGAGGTGTCTTGAAAAATGATAGAATGACCTGAGGAGGAGAATGCACAAGGACCTAAAAATCTGAAGGTTCAAGAAGTTTCTGTAAGGAAGAATGGTCTCAGATCTCTTGCAATATGTTCTCCAGCCTCATTAGGCATTATAGGAGAAGACACAGATCTATTACCTATAAACTATCAAGTTTATTTCCACAGCCTATTTTGCTTTTATTTACTACTAGCGGTGTAAGCCCGGGTCCTAGAAACTATTGAAATCGTCAGAAAAAAATTGGAATGTAGAGATGTCAGGTAATTGAAAGGAGGTTTCGTGCTGTAGACGTGCTCACATTGCTTGTGCATTAGTGGCTAAGTGACTGTCTTTCTTCAGAGGTTTCCTTTTGCCGATGTCCTCGCCTCACTTCTGTATTAGCTGTTAAGCGAGCGACTCTTTCTTCTGAGGTTTCGCTTTGCCGTCATGCTGGCCTCACTTGCATATCCTCGGAGGTGGAGCCCTTACCCCAACTCCACCTCTCACTTCCGAGCCGGAAAGACACACACACTTCCACGCGTAGACGTTTTTATATATACAGTAATACGTTTAAGAGACAATCTCAGAAAGTTAATGCTTTAAGTTAAACTCATATTGTTGTTTGCTTAATGTGAATATAGTTTTCTTTCATTGTTGTAGATTATGGTATAGCCTTTAACCCCTGTACTTAACGTGAAATAGAACCTTCTTAGCTATACCTGTAATACAGTGTGTTAATTAAGTCAGTTTGAAATTAGTCGAATTGCCAGCATGCACTGATGACCCATTTGCAACTTGTAAATGGAATAGGCATGCAGTTTTCTAACCATTTAGAAAGGGTCCGACTGTATGAGCAAACTTAGAGAAACAAACACAATAAAATGGAATTTTTCTTTAAACAAGGACTTTACTTTGCAAAACAACCTTTCAACTATTTTTGTGTGAACTTGCTTTGAATTTTTACTAAAGCTTTTAAAACAAAGACATTTTGTCTGTGCAATCGTTTCAACATATCACACTTTTGCTAAAACCCCATGAAGCAAACTAAAGCTGCAGCACTTTGGTAATTTTGGGTAAACACAGCTACACTAAGGGTGTCAATATTAAGGGAAAGCACTGCATATATTTCAGTATCAATACCAATGCTCACATACACATCTCTCTCTCTCTCTCTCCAAAACTTTCAAAATCAGAAAGGCCTATTATTTCCACAACAAACAAAATTGCACATGCATCCAGGCAAAATGGTAAGGAGTTTTAATCTGTATCTCCACCTTCAGAAAAAAAGACAGGCCACCTTGTTTAGATTGAAAGACCAATCTATTTTAACACTGAACATTCTGATATGATTTGCGGACAGATACTGGAAATATTTCTTTAAAAAAAGTGCAGAAAAAAAGACAGGCCACCTTGTTTAGGATGAAAGACCAATCTATTTTAACACTGAACATTCTGATATGATTTGCTGACAGATACTGGAAATATTTCTTTAAAATAAAGTGAAAGTATATAAAGTAACTGAGTATCTCCACAAATTGGCTTAGTACTATTCTTCCATCCAATCATACCAAATTTGTGAAACTGTTCATACAGTACATCTTTTCTATTTATACAGTGCATCCGGAAAGTATTCACAGCGCATCACTTTTTCCACATTTTGTTATGTTACAGCCTTATTCCAAAATGGATTAAATTCATTTTTTTCCCTCAGAATTCTACACACAACACCCCATAATGACAACGTGAAAAAAGTTTACTTGAGATTTTTGCAAATTTATTAAAAATAAAAAAACTGAGAAAGCACATGTACATAAATATTCACAGCCTTTGCCATGAAGCTCAAAATTGAGCTCAGGTGCATCCTGTTTCCCCTGATCATCCTTGAGATGTTTCTACAATTTAATTGGAGTCCGCCTGTGGTAAATTCAGTTGATTGGACATGATTTGGAAAGGCACACACCTGTCTATATAAGGTCCCACAGTTGACATTTCATGTCAGAGCACAAACCAAGCATGAAGCCAAAGGAATTGTCTGTAGACCTTGACAAGATTGTCTCGAGACACAAATCTGGAGAAGGTTACAGAAAAATTTCTCCTGCTTTGAAGGTCCCAATGAGCACAGTGGCCTCCATCATCTGTAAGTGGAAGAAATTTGAAACCACCAGGACTCTTCCTAGAGCTGGCCGGCCATCTAAACTGAGCTATCGGGGGAGAAGGGCCTTAGTCAGGGAGGTGACCAAGAACCCGATGGTCACTCTGTCAGAGCTCCAGAGGTCCTCTGTGGAGAGAGGAGAACCTTCCAGAAGGACAACAATCTCTGCAGCAATCCACCAATCAGGCCTGTATGGTAGAGTGGCCAGACGGAAGCCACTCCTTAGTAAAAGGCACATGGCAGCCCGCCTGGAGTTTGCCAAAAGGCACCTGAAGGGACTCTCAGACCATGAGAAGGAAGATTCTCTGGACTGATGAGACAAAGATTGAACTCTTTGGTGTGAATGCCAGGCGTCACGTTTGGAGGAAACCAGGCACCACTCATCACCAGGCCAATACCATCCCTACAGTGAAGCATGGTGGTGGCAGCATCATGCTGTGGGGATGTTTTTCAGCGGCAGGAACTGGGAGACTAGTCAGGATAAAGGGAAAGATGACTGCAGCAATATACAGAGACATCCTGGATGAAAACCTGCTCCAGAGCGCTCTTGACCTCAGACTGGGGCGACAGTTCATCTTTCAGCAGGACAACAACCCTAAGCACACAGCCAAGATATCAAAGGAGTGGCTTCAGGACAACTCTGTGAATGTCCTTGAGTGGCCCAGCCAGAGCCCAGACTTGAATCTGATTGAAAATCTCTGGAGAGATCTTAAAATGGCTGTGAACCGACACTTCCCATCCAACCTGATGGAGCTTGAGAGGTGCTGCAAAGGGGAATGGGCGAAACTGGCCAAGGATAGGTGTGCCAAGCTTGTGGCATCATATTCAAAAAGACTTGAGGCTGTAATTGCTGCCAAAGGTGCATCAACAAAGTATTGAGCAAAGGCTGTGAATACTTATGTACATGTGATTTCTCAGTTTTTTTTATTTTTAATAAATTTGCAAAAACCTCAAGTAAACTTTTTTCATGTTGTCATTATGGGGTGTTGTGTGTAGAATTCTGAGGAAAAAAATGAATTTAATCCATTTTGGAATAAGGCTGTAACATAACAAAATGTGGAAAAAGTGATGCGCTGTGAATACTTTCTGGATGCACTGTATATAGCTAGCTAGTGATTTTACCCTTTAGCATAAACTGGAAATTCAAACAAATAAATATCATGGAAATATTTTCTGGAAAAGTCAAGAGTTGTAGCATATTTTGGATATAGCAAAAGCTTATGTTAATTCTTCCTACTCATTTTTTATATAAAAGTAACACTTTGACTTCCAGTCAATAACTGGACAATAAAAAGTGATATCAAGTATAAATCTTAAGGATTCTAAATGTGCAGAGTTGGAATATCATAAATTTAATGTGTTCTGTGTGGTGATCTATTGCTGTTTGCCACTGCTGTCAGGACAAGAGGAAGCTCCAGAAAAAAAAAAAGACAGCACAAAAGATGGCATGTGAGACTTGGCATGTGTCATTACAATCGGGAATATGCGACGCTTGAATATAAAAGCACCACGAATGCATCTGCATGTTGGCATTTTGCTTCACCACATCGAACTATTCATCAAACATCAAAGCACACACATTGATCTCGTAGGATCCGCAAAGCGGCTTTCTGTCACATGTAGATAGTAGTGATGGGCCGCTTGATACTAAAGGTTTCGACACTGTGTCAAGCTTTCGAAGCACTGCTTCGAGGCTTATTTCAAATGCGCCCCGTCACGTGATTTTGAGGCACACTAGCGTAATGACGTCATTGATATCTGTGCAGTCAGCAGTCGATTTGGTCACTCACTAGTCTGCTAAAGTGCTTTGGCTCAAAGCGTAAAAGCAGTTGTCTGTGCTACAGCAGTAAGGTGTGCTAACCCGAGTTCAAATCCTAATTGGGGCTCGCTTATGTTGAAATAAGGATTTTGTATAAAACAGTTAAGTAGTACTTGTCTATAAATTAACAAATATATTTTGGAGACATTATGAACGATTTACATGGGGCACCTTTTTCCTTGGTGTGGAATCGTGTCCACCTAAAATCTATAACAAATTAATGAGCATATTTTGCATAAGGTAGCACGTATTACAACAATCCAGAATCTATTCTACCCCCTGTCGATCATATCAGAGAGGCTAAGAAACGCTTCACTAAAGCCGACGTGGTCATTACACTAGTATATGCGCAAGACACTCCTCATTAAACTTTTTACTATTCAGTGATTCCCAGATCTGTAGCTGATTTATATTATTGATTTCCAAAAAGCAATGTGAGTAAAAGCGTATGCTGCATAACTAATCACAACAGTCTTTAAAACAGAATCAGCGCCATCAACAGTATCTTCTGCAATTTTAGGAAAGCCTCGGGATTTCTGCGTTAATGAGACAAAAAAGTTGTAAAGAAACTTTACGAATTTATCCTGAGGTGAACATAAAGATCTCTCAAGTACTGACAAGAAGGAGCAGCTGGATAAGCACATCTGGAGCCAAACTTTCAAAAAAGCACCTGACTTTGTCAGCAACATCCTTTCCTTCTGAATGCATCTTATCAAAGGCTGCGCTGGGGGGGTAAATAAGTAATCTTCCGAACTGCAACACAACAGAGTAAATCATTGATGTAAATAGAATAATTGAAAGACTAAGCTTTTGTCATTTCTGTATTCTTAAACCATCTTCCAGTTATACAATCCCCCGCAGTCACTGTCACATTTAACGTTCCCTGCTCCTTACCTGTCTTGTTACCCAAAGCATCAACACTCAGTTTCATTCAAGGCTTTACCGTCCTTCTTTTCATAAACATAAAATAAGACTCACATTTCCTCTACATACGTGTCCAATAATAATAGTAAACTGGCAGGAACGAGAAAAAGCACAAGATGGGAATATTCATGACAAGAGCCTTGGCATCAGGGTATGGATGTACCTTGTCACCCATTACGTGAGCTTGTCTGCCTCCCCTCAGTTGCACTGGCACACGTTACACTGGGGAGCAAATGCAATGGAGAATACCGACAATGTACACCTTCAGAAGTGGAATAAATCAACTGTATAAGTAGAACATTTCAGATAAACTGAATTTTGTTAATCATAAACAATGCAACATAACTATTATATGTGTTGTTACTTACATATATGGGAAATGAACATGGGTAATATGTTTATAATCATTCTCAGTAAAATACACTGTCAAAATATATTAATGAGCAAATTGAGACACATTGGCCTTTAGGAAATATCAAAAAGCATGTGCGCTGTCATTTAGGACAGAATGCATTGTTAACCTGACGCACTCTCTACTGATGCGATGTCACAAAAACAAAGAAACAGCTCAGTCCATGTAAACTCACAGCCTCCTTGATTTTTGACCTTATGATTAATTGTCAATATCAAATCAATAAAGTCATTTTAAGAAGATGACAAGTCTGCTATAGTCAGTTCAATTAACGCTACTTTTAAAAAGTTTGCTTATACAGAATATAAAACAGAATCTCAATGATACAGGACTTGCGAGTAGGAACGAATAATATGTGACACTGAGAAATTATAATTCCTAATAACGGGAACAAGTAAAAACTACGACTTCCTAAAACGGACACTGTAAATGTAGGCATTTCAATAAATAATTTAGGAGACTTGTGTGTGCATTTCAATATCAATTTAAGAACTATGTAGGCTACCTGTTGTACTATAAACGGTAGCTCAAGCAGCACTTAACAGTAAATAGTCTAACAGGACAATGAGTGACTGAAACGAAGATGCTGCGCCGCTACAATAAAGGTTCACACTGTCATTCTGCAAGTTTAGAAGGCGCTGATTGGCTGAAACTGTTTATAGCGAATTGTCCCAAGTTGTAAGTGCCGGTAAGCGATCAGAAACGAAAAGACACATTAGGGCATGCTGCACAGTATTTTCTTTTTCCACAATACAAATTCAGTATGACACCAGGGTCTCCAAACACACAAATGAAGCTTATTACGTTTTACAGTGAAACTCTTTACATACACAATATAATTAGGAACGTGTGCCCCCTGCCTGACTATGGCGGCCAAACCTTCCCTCGATAGCTCGATTTGCTCGCTATCCGTCCAAGCTGAAAATATTGTTAAATGGAGGAATTGAAAAAAAAAAAAAAACCTTTCACAAGAGGAGGATCAACGACGCGAACCCCTGGTATTTTTACTGAAAGACAGTTGCAATACCATTGAGCCACCTAATCGGGATAATTAACGAGCTCCACACAACTGAACTACTACTACTGTTCTTACTGCAGCGGATGTAAAAATATGTTGTTTGACATACACACGTTAAATTGGTTTAATTGACACGAGAGTATCATTGTTGTATTCTCCTAATGAAGACGAAAAAATTATATTTATAGATGTATACTATATGATGTACGGTTTTGAACAAAATTAAGTGTTCCATAAAAAGGTTGCACAATTTACCTAATCTTTATATAAATATATATATATATATATATATATATATATATATATATATATATATATATATATATATATATATATATATATAAAGTTGATATATGACAATATATCTTTGACACTATGTATCAGACAAAGGAAATCACAGCAATCCACAAGAACAATAATTAATTCTCAGCAACTACCTGAATTGTAGTTTAACTATATCAACTAAAGTGTGTAATATCAATACAAATTACAAAATATAACTAGAGAGTTAAATGTCAGATAGACTCTCAAAATATAGAGGTCAATGCCTTACGAGTGTGCTGAGGCTTCACAAAGATTCAGTAACCAGTGACCATGTCTGCTTGAGGATTCAGTGCCCCATCATGATCTCAGTACTATGCATGTCTGAGGCTTTCAAGTCCCGTCATGATCTCAGTACTATGCATGTCTGAGGCTTCGGAGCCCCGTCATGATCTCAGTACTACACATGTCTGAGGCTTTGGAGCCCCATCATGATCTCAGTACTACGCATGTCTGAGGCTTCAGAGCCCCGTCATGATCTCAGTACTACGCATGTCTGAGGCTTCGGAGCCTCTGTTAACCCAGTGCGCATGTTCGAGGCTTCGAATCTGCTCGAGGCTTCGAAGCCTCTGTTAACCCAGTGCGCATGTTCGAGGCTTCAAAGCCCCATCAAGATGCAATTTCAGTACGCATGTCCGCTCAGTGCTTCTAACCAAGCTTGACGATTCCAGTGCCCATGTCTGCTTAGTGCTTTGAATCATTATTCATCGAGTTCCTGTCTGAAGTACATATGGCATTAACAGAGTTCAAAAACTTGACAGAATTCCCATTGAAATGAATGTTTATGGATGATCCATACATGTTAAATGATTGTGCAAAAAAAATAAAATTATAAATTTTACATCATATGAATGCAGACTTGTAGAATGCATAATGCTGCAAAGAACAGCTTTAGTAATATGGGTGACAACACATCTCTGACTATAATACTCTCATCCATTCTTCGCATCATGCAACGTTTTCATGCAACACTGATTGTATGTCATATAGTATACATCTATATATAATTGTTTTCGTCTTCATTACACACATACATACATAAAAAACATACATTTTATACATTCACCCTGCTGAAAACAGTAGTGGTGTTGCGGTAGCGTTGCCGCTCCATAATAAGGCTTACATGGGTTCGGGTTCCACGTCCACCCTGAAGATTGCTTAGGAATGATACAGACTGGACAACTATATGTTTTAGGAAATGTTTTATTATTGCACTGTGCTGTGACTAAGACATCTTTTTAGTGATCGCCTGTCAGGACCTTGAAGATGTGTTCACGAGGGAGGGATGCTGCTGTTAAAAGCAAATGCTTTTTCGACAGCAGGTCCAGATGTATTTATCCCGCTGCTTTTTGTTGCCTCAGCACTCAAGAGGATCTTTAATGCCCACCTTGATCTATACACTGCTCACCTTGGAGTGTCCCGTGTGTCTGTGTGCCGGTGACTGATCTGCTCCGTGTCTCTCTGCTTCTCTGATGTGCTCTGGATTGACACCTTTGAATGTATGGTGCAACACAGCAAATTCAACCTGATCTACCACAGTGGGTTTGTTATCACCTTATTCAATGGAGGGGTTCATGGACGTCAAATGGCAATGAATAGAAGATGAATTAATGTAAATATGTGAGCTGCTTTACGCAATGATGGCGATTTTAAGTGGGGATGATTCAGATCTCTTATGCGATCCTTCCACAGTATCTCTCAAAATTATTTAGTTCAAATTGGTTATAAAGATTTCACTCCAGATTATTTTTTTTAAGTATTATTAATTATGATGAGTATTTAATTCGGATCGAACTTGGGCTAGCACTACTCTCAGAATTTGAAAAGCAACCACCTTAGTTAGTTGAGCCACTGACGGCGTCTTTTCTTTGTAGCGAACTCGTTACTTTTGAGCTCCACAAAATATTGTAAAGTATTAATAAATGAAATATTTCAATACTTGATCGAATAATAACATATGTGATTTATGGATTTCACCTTTTATTTCTCAAATGTGCTTACCTATATCATGGCAAAGTACAGAGATGAACCTTTACTTTCTGTCTACTCCGTTTTAATTAAGTCAGACCAAAGAAAACATTTAAGGCTATTAAATGTGATCTCAAGAAAAGATGAGGGTTAATTATAATACTAATAACAGGAGCGATTATAATGATACAGTGCAAAAGTATATACTAATTGAAAGAGCCGGGAATCCATGAGTGAGGCGTCTTATTTTGTTTAACTCTTGCTATCGTATAGTGCATTCTGCCTGTCGGCGTTAGTTATATTTATATTTTTCAGACATCAGACACTAGAACCTGCTGACTAACCCTTCTCTTCGTTGTCAGTCTGTAGCAGCGAAAAAATAAAGCAATAAGTGTTGTAACAGACGTCATTGAAGTTAATCATACGTTTGTGTAAAGTTAATGAAAATGACCAGGAGGTGTCACTAGAGAGGTGAGTGTCAAATGCTTCGAAACGATTTCTAACACAATTGCTTCAAACGTGTTGATGCTTCGTGAGGCTTCACTATGCCCATCACTAGTAAATAGTAACCAGAGACTCTGACGTCACATTCCAACTTTTATCACATTGGCGCAATTCACAACACAGAGAAGCTGAAACTGTTCTCACCGTGACATCTCGCACTGCCACCTGGTGGATTCCTCCAGATTTACGTAAAGTACGCGCGCAAGTAAACGCTTGCGTAGCAGGAGCATGCGTCGCTTGAAGTATAAACCTGGCCTTACTCTTCTGCTGTAGTTGCCCAGCTTCACTGCTACCCTGCGCTCATTTTACCTCCTCCTTACAGTACTTTGTTACTACTACCACATTTTCAGCATCTTCCTTCCTATCCAAACAGACCTGTAACATAGGTTAATTTTCCATGCGTAACAACATTTAAATTACGAACCTGAAGCAATACAATGACAGTACTGATACCCACATATATAAAAAAAAATGATAGACTCTGTCATGTTAAATTACATACAGTATGTGTAGTTGTCGTAAATTCAGTATTTAACCTGGAGCGCCGATTTTCAATGACCGGCGGTACACTAGCACTAACTGTTCACAATAATGGAGGAAGCATAACAGTTAACGATATCTTGAGGTAATGTTTAAAAGCAAACGCATATGTATTCGTGCTTTTATCACGTACCTTTGCAGCTTTAAATACATGAGCCATATTTTTCCCTCAGTCGTGACCACGAAAGACGCGTTACTTAAATAGCAACTCGGAAATTTTTCATGACGCACAATATAAGGAAGTGACGTTACTGCTTATTATAATATGTATATATTACTTAGAAGTTCTGCCCATAGACATATATAGATAGACGCCGCATTTGCCCAGTCGACACGGTACGTCAGCGCGTACGCCATATTGCGAGTGGCAAAAGTGCCATTTTAAACTAATACATGTAATTGTGGAAACCGGGTTTTCTGATGAAAAAACAATAACGTTTAAAACAGTTTACATACAACAGATTTTGGCGAATCGTTTAAATGCAACTATTTATATCCATTTATACACTAATAATGACAATTATTAAATAATAATTATTATTATTAAATTCCTCACATATAAGTAACATTTCTCGGACTGCCTTCGCCATCTCCGAAACATTTCTAGACTTTGTCCTGTTCTTATGCAGCACAGTACTGAAGTATTGGTTAATGCCCTAGTCACCTCACATATAGATTACTGTAATGCTATTCTATCTGGCATCCCACAAAAAAATCCCATCGCTTACAACTTCTTCAAAATTCTGCTGCCAGGATAATAACCTGCTGTTCTAAATCCACTGAACATATTACACCTATTCTCTCTGAACTTCACTGGCTCCCTGTTAACTACAGAATACAATACAAAATACCGCTCTTAACATTTAAAGCTCTCCACAACCTCACTGATCTCCTCCAGACTTACACTCTCTCTCGCTCACTCAGATCCTCATCTGCAGCTCCACTTTCTGTACCACACATCAAACTCTGTTCTATGGGAGCTCGAGCGTCTCTCATAGTGCTCCTCAACTCGGGAATTCTCTTCCCTCTCATATACGTCAGTTCGATTCAATAACACATTTTAAAACTACCCTTAAAACCCTTTTCAAACTGGCATACCAATTGTGAATTTTGCACTGTTACTGCCAGTTATCTTTGTTTGTCTTTCTTTTAACAGTGAAATGATACACTCAATGACAAAAATAAACAATTTTATTGTATACAAATTGGCTTAATAATTTCTGAAAACATTTCACTCATTCCTCTCTCAATCTCTCTCTCTCTCACACACACACAATGTGGTTACTTAAATATATACAGGATAGGATCTAAAATCCATGAAACAGAACTGTCTTACATAGCTTTTTCCGTGTGTCGCCACTCTGTAATTTGAGAGTATTCATTCTGGCAATATGGTGCAGTCTTAGTTTGTGGAAGACAGACAAAACTGAAGACATGAGCATAAAATGATGGTTGTCAATTTCAAACTGTGTTTCCTCAATGTGCTCCTTGAGAAAAAACACATCATCTGAACCAACCTCAGCCCGAACAAACTGATCAAAGATACACTGACAGCTTGCCCTAATGTCGACTGTTAGATAACACGCTCATCTACTTTGACCACCTTGACTGTACCCTCAGAAGGAATCATCAAACGTCACTTTGTTTTTTAATGTGAGCAAGTGGTAGCTTTGATCATGTGATGCCGGTACAGCATCTGTTACCAAACTTGCACGGCACAAATCACAGGACAGCTTTCTCAAAATCCTGTCTAAGGGTTACCTCCCACTGCTTCCTGAGGTGGATTTCTTTGGGAAACTTTCAAAGTTTGAGAAATGTTAACAGCTAACAACAATCTACATAGTTAGTGACTAAATACGTTTAGCCAAAATGTTGTTTGGAGGCTCACTTAAGCACATAAATGCATAGCTTTGCTAGCTTAGCCTGGCATAGCTAAAGTTAAGATTATAAAACGGGATTTTCTAATGGCCAGATATAACCAAAACAACTGTTCAGCTTTACCTATGAAATGTAATCCCTGTGATCTGGTTTGGAGTGTACAGCGGTTTGTACAATCCCAAGCAGCACATGCGTGTGGCATCTTTATCCATCACTTCACTCCACAGCAGTGCCACTCGCAATATGGCGGCGACGTTGACGTACGATGCTGCTGGTCATGAGGCGTCTAGTAATTCTATGTCTATGGTTCTGACAATCAGAACACTGTGTGGGAATCAGTAGCTCTTGCAATTTGTAAGCAAGCAGGTAACAGTCATTGTCAGACAGTTTATTTCCAATGTCTTGCATTCATATTAAGAAAAAAGTAGCCGATGTATATATAACCCAAAATGTCACAAGTTAAAACATTAGAGTTAACCTTCCTTTAAGGAAAACGCTACGTGGCATTAATTTAAAATGTAATTTTATTTTCAAATAACTTTACAGCTAAGCAGAAAAGCAATGCTTTGTAAAGATGCATTGCATGGTACAAACGAACAGAATTCTAATTTTACAGTCTCGAAAAGCCTTTCTGCTGCTGTATGTACATAGCCTTTCATAGATAGATGAGTATAGATATCAATATTTATGTCGTGGAATTAGTAAAGTCATCCTCTATGTACTTCGAATGGGTCCTCCAGAATGGGTGGATATGAAAGGTTTGAATTCTAATAAAAAGCATATCAGCACTAGTTTATCATTAGCAGTCGCCCAGTCCCCTCGACGGTATTACTACAGCATATCTGTTTGATCGGATTCAAAAGAAGGGCATCTTTACCTCTATTAAAATTGTGGAAAGTATGAGTGATGTTGACAAGAAGGAACATAAAGCCTCAATTAGATAGATAGATAGATAGATAGATAGATAGATAGATAGATAGATAGATAGATAGATAGATAGATAGATAGATAGATAGATAGATAGATAGATAGATAGATAGATAGATAGATAGATAGATAGGCTATATGCACACTCTGTTCCAGAGTCTGCATCATGCAGCTGCCTCACTTCCGGCACTACATACTAAAAAGGACTAGCTATGGTGTTTTTCACCTGATTGCTTCAAGACATGTCCAGATTTATAGTAAACAACGCAAGTTCCACTTTTCAAACATTGTGCCAAACGTCCGGAGCTAAAAAGGTTAAGGGCTATACAGTATGTTTCAAGCTACATCCACAATTACAAAGGTAAGATCTGGATGTAGTAACATGTTTATGTACTAGCCAAGTCTAACATAATGATACCACTAATGTCATGTGTCTGTGTCAATCACTGTTACAATTTTCCTAACATCTTTGTCAATCTCAGTTTCAAACAAGGATTCAGAGAAAGGATAAGTTAGGTTACCATTAGGGCTCAGTACTACAGACCAATGAGAAAAAAACAAAAACCTCACAGTTTGAGCATAATGGAATGTTATCCCGCAGGCTCATTCATGAGACAGGTCCCTGTTTGTCAAGTCAAATAATAATAACATGAGTCTGGTGGACATCTCACCTTGTAAAAAAGCGAAATTCTCTGACTGAACCAGCAAAATGGTGAATGCCAAACCATTGCTTCTTTGTAAGGATTTCAGTTTGTTTCCTCAGCTAGAGATCTCCTCTCTGAGAAACATGTTTTCATCAAGCGCTGGATGGACCACTGCTGGATCCATAGCATAGTTGTGGTCTTTGAGGATTTTGTCACCCTCCTCCTTGCCTAGTATGTCATCCTTTGTTGGTTGCTTTCTCCTCTCCCAAACCCTCAGTCTTGTAAGAAGAACAGTGAAATTGTTCTCAAACAACGCAAAAAGTGCTCCCTTCTTCAATAGTTGTCGTCCTGTTTCCCTAGCTTGCGAAAATCCTCTTTTTTAAAATGCCGGCTACAAAACAGTGTATGGAGACTAACTGTAAAGCTACAGTAGTGACAATCCATTTAGATTGGGTTTCTGCATTGGCGGGAAATGTATGAACACTAAGTACCTTGTTGCATTTACTGTATTCTCAACATAAAGGTACACAACAATGTTCAGCTGTCGAGACATCTGAACTCTGAAACTTAAACTTCTTTTTCTCTTGACATTCTTGCCACTAAACTGCAGTATGGACAATGGAAGTGACTGAGCTGGCTGAGATTTCACCAGAAGTACATCAGCTCTACCATGTGCATATAGGCTATTACAGTCAATCAGCTCTATCTGGGTGCTAGTCCACAAATAAAGAACCTTTGATTTGCCCATGAATTGAAATGCAACTGTCCTTAAATAAGCAGCAGTACTTGCAAAAAAGCAACCTAAAACTGTAAAACTAGTAACAACTGAAAACAAGTTCCAATCCTATCCCAACTTACTCTGTCTTGCTTCTTCCCAGCATACCATCTTTAAAACTTTATGGTACTGTATTATTATATTATGATGAAAAAAAACTTGCACTCAAATACACATCAAAATGATTAAAAAGGAAGAAAATTTTACTTGGTTAAAAATAAGAAGAGCAGTCACAGTCACAGTGATGCATTATAAAATCTTAATACTGTTGATATGAAGGAACTCCAGTAGTGTTTCTTTATGAATGGCTGAAAAATTCATTGGCTGAAAGTGCTGCATGTCTACCTGACTTCACTTCCAGGTTTTTGTCTCCTGGCCCCAGTCTGGTTTCCTCTAAAGGGGCAACGCCACCGTGTTCAAGATGGTCAAGCTCTGACAACAGTCTGGAAAGACATTTATACTTTGTTGCATTTTGCCTTGCTTCTTATTTTCTCTTTGGCCAACAAATATACAGAGTTTGCCTTCAAGGTGCCTCAACTCTCTCTGTCTGTTTTGTTTTGTTACTATATATAAATATATATATCTCATCACTTCTATTCAATTTTGTTTTGTCATGTGAATGTGTATTAATTTGATTAAAAAGTTGATCAAAATACAAGCCTTCATAGATCCTTCTGTAGATTCTCTTGCACTTTATTTTAATACAAATGTCCTTTCTATTGTATAGTACATAATGCATTATACAGGTAGTAAAGTAATTTAAAAGTATTTGGTATCTTTTGCCCTTCATGTACCTTCAGTGCCTTTCTTCTGTATCCTCATGTGTCTGAACATCTCTTCACCAGCGCTCCTTCTCTTGAGCGCAATCTGCTCCTCGTGTGTCAATTGCGTGACCAAAGTGAAACTGACCAATCATATCACTCTAAGGGACAGGACACCCACAGACAGTAGTGTTTTACTATATAGTAGATATATTACAATAAAGAAAAAAAATAAGTTATTTCCATGAAAGTATGTAAAAGAAACAATGTTTTTGCTCTGTTGGCTTCATCAAATGTGCAACTTAAAAGAAAATGAAGGAATAAAAGCAGGGCAGGGGAAAGGTAAAAATGAGAGTACAAATGAAAACGCTGCAATTAAAGAAGACAAAAGGAGGTATTAAAATGTTAGTCAGGATCTGGAGAAATATGTGATCCTATTCAAGCAATTAATATCAAAGACATTACAAAGCCAATTGTGGAAATCTTAAGATCCCCTGATCATAGCCACACTGATATGTCTGTTGTCTTTCACAGGGCTTCAAAAACCCTTTCTAAAGAAAAACAGAAAAAGCTAAGCTCATTTTACCCTCGAATCACATATTGCTTCAACTCTTAATGACTAATTAACTTTTTAATTTCTCTCCCATCTTCTCAAATGGCAGCTTTTTCTTACCTACTCTTCATATTTGTTAACAGTAAATACGCAAATGAGTTTTACAGTAAAGAATGTAGTAAAGGATTAATAGTTAAATTGGGTACAATAAGCACAAGTTAGTGTGCATTGATGTTAGAAGATTTAAAGAAAACACATTTAAAATGTGGGTATTTAAACAGTCATAGTATTTATAGCTGGGTTGGAGTGAAAAAAAGCGGTGAAGAGTGTTTTCCTAGGGAAACAGGCAGGCAGACATTTTATAATGAATCTAATGGGTACTGCGCTCCCACTGTGAAAATTTACCAAATACATTGATTTTGAGGTTGCAAAGGTTTTGATTTAAATGACCATGTCTTCCACATTTCTGCGGTATGCGTGTGACAACAAAAGTAAACTGGAAATAGTACATTTTTTCGCAGATTCCTGGAACTGCTGTGAGGATTGCTCTGCACTTCCACTTTGCTTATGGTAAAACAACTTTACTAAACACTTAATTTCAGCCTGATTAAACTTAGGTGAATTGGCATTGCTATAGTGGTCCTAGTGTATGTGTGTGTAAAGAAAAATGTAATATTGTTTTAAAGTCAGAAAGCTTTCTGAAGATTAGCAGCAGTGCTAAAAGAGGTTGTTGTCCAGGATGGCTTTTTTAAAACTACCAGTCAGTCTGGTCTTTGGTCTCTGACATCTCTCTCTGCCATGGTGTATGGGTGAAGGAATGATGGAATGATGTAACGACTCAGAGCTTCTCTATTAGTTTGATTTTATGCCAGTCCTATGGCTTTGAGATGGAACCAACCTCTTCAGACAACAGGACATTGTACTGCAGGGTTCCTCCCCTCATTTAGATTTCATACCCTTTGACACTTCAAGTTCTGTGTAGGCATAAATCAGTTCCTCAACAAATCTGGTTGCCCTTTCATCTTCCATCTTCATTGCAAAAGTCAGTTTCTACTTGTTCTATTTTGGCATTGTACTAAATTTTCTCCAATTTCCTTTACATGTAGTTTGTAAACTTCTGGCATTCAAAAGCAAGATTATTCAATTACATAAACAAGAAAGAAAAAATGTATAGATGTAAAACAGCCTTGACATGTATAAAAGAGTCCCAAAGAGTTCATCACAGTCAGTCTGAGCAAAAAACTTCTAACTGAGGCAGATTGCACTTTGCTTTTTTAGTAAGTCACTCTTTCTTGTCTCAGTTTGCATTTAGAAAAGGGAATTAGTGTGAAATTCATAAATATATATATAAATATGTATATGTTTACCGTAGTAAGTTCTTAACTCTTTTTTGTCATTTATCTATAATACTAGTCATTTAGCCCGTTATAATAACGGGCGCTAGAACAGTAGTGCATAAACATTAGTAGGAACAGTCTATATTAAATGGCAAGGGGATTTGACTTCAAAAAAGGTGACCTCAATTGAGCCCGCCTTTATTCGCTGCTCCCAATTGAGGTCGCCCTTTTGAGGCTCGTCTTTTTGTGCGCACCCTTATTGAAGGATACCGTCTTGTACGTCCGCTGGCTTGTACGTCCGTAATATACCTTTAATTTTCTCTGGCGGTAATACAGGCGTGCGCGTCGGTAATATGCCTTTAATCTCCTCTGACAGTAATACTGGCTTGTATGTGGCTGTAATATGCGTCACTGTATTGTGTACCTTTCATTTCCTCTCGCAGTAATACTGGTTTGTATTTCCGTAAAACGACTCTAACTTTCTCTGACAGTAATATCGCACCGTGCCCCGCGCATGCGCACTTCATCAGAAGACACCCACACACAGACACCTGGACGCACATAGGGATTTTATATATATAGATTCCTCCCATAATTGAATCTTAATATTTACAATTAACAATTAATGAAGAAGACACCAGGCTTAGCTAATGACACAGAACAGATAAAAGGCTTCATATCAGAAATTTAAAAACTGAGTTTGCTAAATTTTATTGGACTGTAAAGAAAAGCCAAGCAAAATGACACCTTTTATTGGCTAACTAGAAAGATTACAATATGCAAGCTTTCGAGGCAACTCAGGCCCCTTCTTCAGGCAAGATGTAAGCCTTAAGAAGGGGCCTGAGTTGCCTCGAAAGCTTGCATATTGTAATCTTTCTAGTTAGCCAATAAAAGGTGTCATTTTGCTTGGCTTTTCTCTACATTCATAATGGCTAACACGGTACAACACCCTAGTACTACAGATTGGACTGTAACAAAATTTTTCTGTGTTGTAGGAAGATAATTAAGCGTTTTTTATTTTGTTTTCTAAAATTTTCATCATCATCATTATGATTTTCATTCAGCCTTTCAAGATGGTATGCTTATTTAACCAGCTACTGTATTTCTTATAAATCAAGCAAGGGGTTTGAAAACAAAGTAGCTTTAGCAATTTCTTCTTCAGAGTCATTTGCCCTTGTGTCTATAGCTTTAGCAATTTCTTCTTCAGAGTCATTTGCGCTTGTGTCTACTTGTTGTTAGTTGTCATTACTAAGAGAAATAATGGAAGAAGTTGCTGTGGGGCATATTCCACAGAAAGCTTTGAATGGGAAAATAACAAAAGAAAGTTAAAATGTGAAAACTATGGCAAAAATATAAATATTAATATTTTTTTTATAAATTTCAAAATCACCAATGTATTTTCTAAATGCATAACAAAAGAAGAAGAAACCTTAAAGAAAAACCTGTAGTCCTATGGGTCTGGGAACAGAAACCAGTACTTTAGAGACACTTTTTATACTTCATAAAATAGCCTACCAACTATTACCATTTAATCTTCTCTCAAACTTTCTTAATCAAAACCAACATGGTATTCCTAGTTGATGTCAGTTCACCATAGTATCCACACAAAGTTAAATTAGAAACAATAATTAACCTATACTGCGCTTCACTGGGGATATGGAAAGAAAGCTCACAAAAACATAGAAAAAATAATTTGGAAAGTAAAAGAGGGTGTGGAATTTGAACCCGACAGGACCATGCTACTCTCTGTTAGAACAGAAGAATGAAATTAGTTATTTAAAAACAACTATTTACAAACGTGATTGCAAATTATGTTTTTATCAAACTCATTTTCTTAATCTGCATAAATTATAAATTTATTAAGTTTATTAAATAAGCTAACATCTATTATATATCTCATTATTCCACCTAAAGAAAAACATTCAGTTAGAAACTCCTCAGGAGACCCTTAAAAGGCGTTTAATCGGACTGTTCATCTTAATGATGAACCCATGTAAGTTATAAACTTCATTTAAAAAATAAAATAAATTAATCATAATGGAGCAATACTGCTCATAGTGGGCTTCTGGACAAACGTGAAAGAGCAAGCCTATCTTACTTACTTTGCGTTTTATAGAAATAAATCCTTAATTCCAAAATTTACGCTATTAACATTCTGTAACGTCTACACGTCATATGTTCCCTAAAAGCCTTAGCGATGTAATGTCGCTCTGCCTCTGAAGACGAGTATTACTTTTTCAGCAAGCCATGTCGGAACGTTATGTACCTATCAGAAGGCTTGTGTTTCCTATCCGGAAGGGTGATAATTGTTACTCAGTTCTCTTAGAAGATTCCGGCGACGTGAAAAGACGATCGTTTTACGGAGGCGGTTTTGTAGCAGGACATAGTTCTCAGTTCTTGGTTTAACGCAGACTCAAGCAACGGACATCATATCAGTCCCTTGACGGTGTCTTTGTTGTGACGAATTTCGGGCGGAGTGACACGTTTCTTTAATGGCAGCTACTGGGCCGACTGAAGGCACAGATGTCATCGATATCTACGCCGAGGAAGAGCTTAATCAAGTTGGAACGGAGGTGCGCTGTTCACTAGAGTTGTGATTTAGAAGAGAGCAGACAGCCTTTATTTCTTAGACATTTAGAACAGGACTCAAATTTTTATTCGTGCTCGACTAATCATTGCTCCTAATGCATTAAACATTGTTGGGGTATTAAAAAAAACATTTTAGAGTATATCTTCATCTTATTTCGCATTTGCAGTTGATTCGCTGTTTCGTTTAAACTTTCTACTGTTCAGCATTTTGTGTCTGGATTTTTTTAAGGTTTTGTAGCTCGAGACATAAATTGACAAAACGTGCTGCAGCTCGCAACATTGGCATTTTGTCAGCATTTTAACCTTACTGTGCATATTTGTAAAGTTTACGTATGTCATATACACGATAGTAAAAGTCGTAATTTCTTGGTACGTTATTGTTTAAATATTTTTAATTGCACTTTGATCTCAGGCAGGTTAAAAAATAAATATCAAGCCTATTTGAGCCGTAACTCTACATTCAATATTTTTTTCCTCAATAACGTATTACCGGTGTTGCTTAAGTTCTACCGTTTTGTAAGTTAGTTCGTACTGCTTTGTCGAGTTGCTCGAACCTGGAAATTTTTTTGTGCTTTTGTTTTTAATAATTACAAAAATGCAGGTTCATCGCTTCTGCGTGAAATAAAAAAACAGTGCATAACCACACAATATATTTACATAAACAATCTTCTCTAAGTAAACAAACATACAGTAAAAGCAATCTGGTTTCTGTTACCAGCCACGATATGTGTACATGGCAGTGGAGGAGAGAGAATACCATTTTAAACCTGGTAGTCCATTCACTTGCATTTTGTTAATACAAAGCCTCTACCTTTAGTATTAATAACGGTGGTGAGATGAAAAGAAAATTTAACTCTAGTTTGTATGTCATACTGTCAAGACAAGGCGGGCATGGCTTAGGATTTATGGATTGTTCCTTTTAATGTTTGGTTTTTGATAAATTCTTGCTCAAAATGTGTAATGACAGCGGGTGTTTTAAAATCTTATATATGTGATTATTGTGCCAGAATGATAGTTTGATTAAAAAAAAGTCCTTGTATTTAAACCACAGTATATTTTTTTTCTTGTAATCAAACATTTTTTTTTCCTCCCGACCAGTTTCATAAGAGCTGCATGTAAGTCTTTTGCTCATATTCATTACTGGTTTTCCCATGGAGTTTTTGCACGCTGTCATTGTTGGTTTCACTGAGCAATCCAGTTTTTCACCCAGATTCCGAAGAAGTGCAGGTTAGGTTAAACTGTAATTCTAAATTGATTGATATGCTTTGTCCAGAGAAGGTTTGGAGTTCGCTGGAAAGTTAATGTTCCCAAGAGCATGTGTTCAAGTTTCTGGGTTCAGAAAATGCATAATTTGAGTGTTTCTATTAATTTTGTGTGGGGTTGAATTCAAAATGAAATGCATTGCAGACAAATAGTCTGTTATTCACGTGGTCAGGGATTACTTGACCCTGACAGAATACTGAGTACTGTATTTCTGTATTTCAAGAAAATCTCAAAATTAACATTACTTACAATAGTAATGGTCCTTTATCCACGGTATAGCCCTGCTGAATAGTTCAGAAAATAATTAAGCTGAGTGTCCAATAGTTAGTTAATTTCTTCAGTTTGTCAATTTAGTCATTTACTGAATGTGTAGTGACTAGTCAACAGCAGTTGCTAAAATTAATCTTTTTGTGGTTGATTTTTTTTTTTTTTGTTGTTGAACATTTTCTTTTTTGGTGTTGGTTCTTATTTCAAGCATGTCACCAGCATTTATTTCTCTAGCGCATTTTCAGAAAAAAGTGTGGCTCATAGAGCTTTGCAAGAAATATAAAACAAAAGATGAAGTTAGGAAGGAAATGGACAAATACTAGCTAAATACATACACACTACAAATAAGAGCTAGAAATTGAACCATTACCAAGCATAACTTAAACTGGAATTCACTATAACAACAACATTTATTTATATAGCACATTTTCATACAAATAATGTAGCTCAAAGTGCTTTACATGATGAAGAAAAGAAAAAAAAGACAAAGTAAGAATTAAAATAAGACAACACTAATTAACATAGAATAAGAGTAAGGTCCGATGGCTAGGGAGGACAGAAAAAACAAAAAAAAACTCCAGACGGCTGGAGAAAAAAATAAAATCTGCAGGAGTTCCAGACCATGAGAACGCCCAGCCCCCTCTGGGCATTCTACCTAACATAAAGGATCAGTCCTCTTTGTATTTAGGATTCTCATGGAAGAACTTGATGATGATGGTCATGTAGACTTCTGGCTTTTAATCCATCAATGTAGGAACATCATGGTGCTTTGATTAGGTGGTGGTGGCGCTGGTCGCCACCACAGAAAACTCGAGGAAAAAAAAAACAGAAGAGAGAGTAGGGGTTAGTACGGATTTTGGAGCCACCCTGAATAGTAATGATAATTAATTGAATATACAGAGCATCAGGATTAAACTAAAATGAAGTTATGAGAAAGTCATGTTAAAGTAATGTGTTTTTAGCAGTTTTTTTAAAGTGCTCCTCTGTATTAGCCTGGCGAATTCCTATTGGCAGGCTATTCCAGATTTTAGGTGCATAACAGCAGAAGGCCACCTCACCACTTCTTTTAAGTTTAGCTCTTGCAATTCTAAGCAGACACTCATTTGAAGATCTAAGGTTACGATTTGGAATATAAGATGTCAGTCATTCTGGTATATAAGGTGGAGCGAGATTATTTAAGGCTTTGTAAACCATGAGCAGTATTCTGAATGACACAGGTAACCAGTGTAGTGACACCAAAACTGGAGAAATGTGCTCAGATTTTCTTTTCCCAGTTAGGATTCTAGTAGCTACATTCTGCACTAGTTGCAAACAATTTATGTCTTTTTTGGGTAGTCCTGAGAGGAGTGTGTTACACTAATCTAGTCGACTGAAAACAAAAGCGTGAACTAATTTCTCAGCATCTTTCAATGATGTAAGAGGTCTAACTTTTGCTATATTTCTTAAGTGAAAAAATGCTGTCCTAGTGATCTGATTTAATATGTGATTTAAAATTCAGGTCACAGTCAACAGTTACCCCTAAATTCTTTACCTCCATCTTGATTTTTAATCCTAATGCATCAAGTGTATTTCTAATAACCTCATTGTCCTTATATATAATTTGATAGTATCCGTATGTGTGGTGTTCGCATCAATATCCTGTATGTTTGACAATGTATGGTATTCGCGTCAATACCTCGACTCAATACAAGTTAGAACCGTGCAATGGGACTCTGCCTCTGTAGTTAGAACATAACGTGGCAAACGTGGACGCAGTATTGCATGATCGGCTAAGAATGTTCGAATGCTACAGTGACGCCGCTGGACGGCCGAGTATAGTAAGTCGGTGTTGGTTCAAGCACATAACAGTAAGTTCGGTTGGTTTTTGGAACATTGGTTTGGTGGGGCGTACTTTCCAAGACTAACATTGTCGACTGACTTAAACCCTTTGACAGCTCCGGAACCGTAAGTAATTTAGAACGTATCGCCATTTGCTTGGTACGTCGAAATCTGTCTTTGGGCAGTTCAGTTTTGACATTCGTCCTTCTGACATCTATTGGCAAACTGAGTAATGATGACTGGGTATTAACAACGGTCATTGTTTAAATTTTAGCCGATCTCAGATCTAAAATGACCATGGCAGCATAATTATTACTCCTGCTCTGAATAGAGTCGTAAAATATAGTTGGTTTTTGAAAATTTGTTTGCTGGAAAAAATCAAATGAGGTGCGCCGAAGAGCTGAATTCACGTCTCGCAGCCCCGTTTAAACGGGAAGCTCTTCATTACATCGGCCGAAAAGGTTTATTTTAAGCACAAATCCGTGCCATGATAACAAAATCATTTCAATGACTTAAAAAAACAAATAATTCTTTGCAGAGAAAGTATGGATTTCACAAATGTAGGATTTGTAGCACGATTCGATCGGGCTCCCAGTCGCTATGTTTCTTTAAATTGCCAAGAGATGGCGGAAGTGTCCCAAGTATGAGAAGGCCAACCATAGGATTGTACAAACCGCTGTACGCTCCAAACCAGATCCCGGGGGATTACATTTCATAGATGAGGATCAACAATTCTTTTGGTTATATTTCGCCATTAGAAAATACCATTTTATAATCTTAGCACTCAAGGTCACCTTACAATAAAATTAAACAACATTGGTAAAATTAAAACAAGAGAATGATAAATCAAACATCATTACTTAGCAAACAAACAAACAAAGATAACTGCCAGTAACAGTGCAAAATTCACAATTGGTATGCAAGTTTGAAAAGAGAAGTTTTGAGGGCAGTTTTAAAATGTGTTATTGAATCGAGCTGACGTATATGAGCCGGAAGAGAATTCCTGAGTTCAGGAGCACTATGAGAGACGCTCGAGATCCTTATAACAGAGTCTGACGTGTGGTACAGAAAGTAGAGCTGCAGATGAGGATCTGAGTGAGCAAGAGGGGTGTTAGTCTGTAGGAGATCAGTGAGGTTGTGGAGAGCTTGAAATGTTAAGAGCAATATTTTGTATTGTATTCTGTAGTTAACAGGGAGCCAGTGAAGTTGAGAGAGAATTGGTGTAATATGTTCAGTGGATTTAGAACAGCAGTTTATTATCCTGGCAGCAGAATTTTGAAGAAGTTGTAAGCAATGGATAAGTTTTTGTGGTATGCCAGATAGAGTAGCATTACAGTAATTTATATGTGAGGTGAGTCGGGCATTAATTAATACTTCAGTACTGTGCTGCGTAAGAACAGGACAAAGTCTAGAAATGTTTCGGAGATGGTGAAAGCAGTCCGCGAAATGTTACTTATATGGGAGGAATTATTTAATAATTATTATTTAATAATTGCCTTTATTAGTGTATAAATGGATATAAATAATTACATTTAAACGATTCGCCAAAATCTGTTGTATGTAAACGATACTGTTTTAACACTAGAATTACCAGAGTCTACGAAAAAACTCGTAGATCCGGCCCACCTTAAAACCATTGTCACCTCTCTTCTGTCTTCTAAATGTGCCGATTAAGACGAGCCAGCAAGCAGCCGGCTATTCCATCCCCCACCGCCGCAGAACGTTCACTAAGTTTTCCCAGCTCATGCCTTGTTTGATTATCTGGGAGTGACTGAACTGCTAGAGTTTGAGTGGAAATAATAGATCGTTATTTGGAACACACTCATTTCATGTGTGTTCCGTTTCTACAGTAATCTGTGTAAACACATTTTAAAAACAAACATTTTTCATATTTTAGTAGTAAATGACAAAATGTAGGCATAAACTATATAATATATGAAGCTTGAAGTCCAAAGATCAAGTAAACACTTTCACAAAAGGTTAAAGGCAAAACTATAGTTTCCGTAGAGTAGTGGTAAGATTTGCTGAGTTGTAATCAAATGTCCCCAGTGTAATCAAGAGTCCCCGGTTCGATCCCGACTTACTCCTATATTTGCTGTTTTTAGTAATGAGCTGCTCTTATTGTTAATATTATACAGTACACACATACACTTGGTTTGCGTCTGTAACACACGGTGTACATTTATAGGACTTGTAAAAGTTTCCGTTTTTTTTCACTTTTATTCTCTCTAAATCACGATCACGATACATACTAAGTCGCGGATAGTTGACACAGACTGTTCAGCCAATCAGTGCGCAGCAGGCCTGTTGAGCCTTAGAGACTCGAGTTCGATTCCCCGCTGGAAAGAAAGTGTTATTTTTTTATCTTTTTAACCATATAAAGTGGTATGCACTGTCAGTCAGTCAGATTGTTGTATTTTCATGTGGGATGCTCCTTTTAAAATATTATTTTTAACAATTGAGACTGCAATTAGCATAAACAAGTGTCTTTATAACTGTTAATATATATAAAAACAGCTAAGGGGATAGATAAATAGCTATAGCGCGTCTTTATTTGATCCAAATAAATAACATTTGAGCGGATTTATTTACTTATCTTCCTATAGCATAAAGTCACAAGTGAACTGTTGAGCTTCCTCTGTTTGATCGTCAAGGGCATGCTCACAAATTACACGTGTAATGCCACGAAAAATACCTGCTGACACTTTAGTACGCGAGCAATGGTACGAGAATGCAGTTAGACTTTTTTTGGGCACATACTGTACACCACGCTAGTGTTTAGATCTGGAAGGCGTAGTGTTGGCGAGCTCTGTAAGCCGTGCTGTTTCTTTGAAGGACAGGTGATTGGTAGGATGACGCCGGACTTTCGCCTTTACGCCTGGTGTAGCTGCGTTGTTGTTTTATGTGAGTCGACATTTATTGCGGGGAGGCCTTCTGTTTTCTCCGATCTGAGTTCACCTCTGTTATTGCGCGTCTTTATTTGAAAACAGCAGTGTCAGATTGGGGCGAGCGTCAACGCTAACTTTGACAAGCACTATAAATTTACAGTGGTTGTTACAGACGTAAATCAAATGTATGTTTTTATTGTATAATATTAACAATAACAGCAGCTCTCTACTCAAAACGGCAAACTTGAGAAGCTGCTAGCATCGAACCCAGAAGCTCTTGATTGGGAGTCAGCAGTTGTGTGTTCACGGTTCAAAGGCATAAGTCAAATAGATAAATATGTATTATACACATAGGAACTATTCATTTATTTTCAGTTAAGTCGTCTGCAGCAAACCTTTATAAATGAGGGTTTCTCCTTTTTAGATAGTGCAAACTGTTTCTTCTTCATTGAGGTTTTCTCTTGGAGAGCTTTTTTTATTTCATTGAAAATTAAAGCAGCAGCTGCCAAAATATGTAGCTTTCTTATTAATTTTTCAACATTGTGTAAAATAACTTTATAAAGTAACATAAAAGGTTTAAATACTGGTTATCCTTTTACTCTAAAATATTACTAAAGAGATACAAAAAAGTAAAATGCATATGTTGTTTTTCTTTAAGGAGATTAAATATTACTGAAGAAAGAAAAAAAAAAAAAACTAAAACAGCCAAATGGGGCTATGCATACGAACTTAAAAGGTTTAAATAAAACAGAAATATACACCTTTATTTTTACTTCCTTAACTTGTGGAGGGTGTATCCTGTAGCAAAGCCCTAATTTTTTTCGTGAAAGCCCGTTTCAGTCAATAAGTCTTAAAAAGAGGTGTAAAGATATTGACAGTAAGCTACACAAACCCACCAAGACCTGCAATCGTTTAAATCAAGGCGCGAGTCGAAAAACTCCATCCCATACTATTAGTTAACGATTAACACATTTCTATATGTATTGTAAGCATACAATACAACTGATAATATGTTGCGCTTATTTATCTGGTGTACCGACATTTTTGTGTGTTTAACGGCTGAAATCTAACGTGGTTTGTGCCCTTCAGAATGAAAACAGTTTGCATTTACCTTTTTAATAAAAGGCGAGCTTTTAAGCCTGAGAAATCACCCCGTAAATTCACACGTTTAATTGCACATGTGTTAATATGTATGCTTACACAGTATTAAAAGACACTCAACAATTAACGTCATTTACCTTCGTTCCCACGTTTGAGTCGTGCTGTAAATCTCTTCCTTGTTTTCAGTTCACGTGATTACGTAGGAGGCGTGATGACGCGATACATGACTCCGCCTCTTCTATTACAGTATATGGACAAAAAAGAGGTTCCAGTTTTGACCATTACACGTAGAATTTTGAAATGAAACCTGCCTAACTTTTGTAAGTAAGCTGTAAGGAATGAGCCTGCCAAATTTCAGCCTTCCACCTACACGGGAAGTTGGACAATTAGTGATGAGTGAGTCAGTCAGTCAGTCAGTGAGGGCTTTGCCTTTTATTAGTATAGATACTATAAATGTACACCATGTGTTACAGACGCAAACCAAGTGTATGTGTGTACTGTATAATATTAACAATAAGAGCAGCTCATTACTGAAAATAGCAAATATAGGAGTGAGACGGGATCGAACCAGGGACTCTTGATTACACCGGGGACGTTTGATTACAAGTCAGCAAATATTACCACTACTCTACGGAAACTGCTGTTTTTTTTCTTTAACCTTTTGTGAAAGTGTTTACTTGATCTTTGGACTTCAGGCTTCATATATTATATAGTTTATGCCTACATTTTGTCATTTACTACTAAAATATGAAAAATGTTTATTTTAAAAATGTGTTTACACAGATTACTGTAGAAACGGAACACACATGAAATGCATGTTCCAAATAACGTTCTATTATTTCTACTCTAAAACTCTAGCAGTTCAGTCACTCCCAGATAATCAAACAAGGCATGAGCTGGGAATACTTAGTGAACATTCTGTGATGGTGGGGGATGGAATAGCCGGCTGCTGGCTGGCTTGTCTTAATCGGCACATTTAGAAGACAAAAGAGAGGTGAGAACAGTTTTAAGGTGGGCCGGATCTACGAGTTTTTTCGTAGACTCTGGTAATTCTAGTGTTAAATGCTATTGTTTTTTCATCAGAAATGCCAGTTTTCACGTCTACGTGTATTAGTTTAAATGGCACTTTTACCACTCGTAATAGGGCGGATGCGCTGACGTATCGTGTCGACTGGGCAATACAGTTAATGCGGCGTGTATCTATATATGTCTTTGATTTGTTCACTTTCCGACGTAGTGTAAATAAAGTAAATTCATCTCACTGTGGTGCATATTCCATATGTAATACCATGTAACACATTATAATTCTCCTGCTTTACGTAAATATACCCATGCCACCGAAAAAAAGATGTACAATCCCACGGTCCACTTCAGATGCCAGAGAAAAGTATATTTCAAGGGCGTCTCAAACGCGACAGCAGACACAATCCAAAGTGGACGAACTTACAATAAAATGTGAATCAGAAAACTGTTTGTTCTATTTCTATGTTCTGTTTCTTTCATTTGGAAAATTCACCAGTTATAGATTCCTGGGCAACACCCGGTACTCCTGCTAGTATCCATTATTGCCAATCATTAAAATTTTTGTTTTCTCTTTATTTAGCTTGAGGAAATTACTATTCATCCACTTAGAAACACAAGTAAGACATTGTGTTAGTGAAACAACAGAATCGGGGTCATCAGGTGCTATTGTTAAATCCAGCTGCGTGTCATCCGCATAGCTGTGGTAACTCGCGTTATGCCCCGAGATAATCTGACCTAACGGATACAGTTTTTAAGTTATTTATGGTAAAGATTATAGTCTAATACTGTGGTCAGATGGCCAAAGAGAGAGAATAACACAAAACTCCAGCCGATTGGATGCTGCAGATTTAAATGGTTCCGGAGTTCCAATGCCAGAGGACAACACAGCCCACACTGGATGTCCTACAAAATATACATTAAAAATATACAGTAAATGTGGTAAAGTACTTTTAGGACCTCATATGTAGATATTGCTGAAGATTACATTTTGTGGGTTTTGTTAGTATCTGGAGTATCCGGTAGAGGATGCTACCACAAATAACTGGAAATAGAGAGAGGCAAAAAAGTGTGGTTTAACTACTGTGTTGATAAATGCACTGTATGACATTGTAGTACCTATTATATAATTGCCATAAAAATAATTATTAAAAAGCTAATTTAAAGAAGTAGGTTTTTAGAAGTTTATTGGTAAATGGAGTTCCTCCAGAATTTTTTTTTTTTTGGTTTTCTTGGTGGAGTGAAGTAGCCAGATGGCCTTTTTCCAAAAGAACTCTGCAGTATGTTTTAGATCAATTAACAAAATCAATTTAGTACAACGAAGGATTACTAAGCTGACATTTTTATATAGAATACAAAGGTAATTTGTCAGATTGACTAACCTCCACTTTATCTTTATATATAATATGCTACTGTGGCTGTTCGTTTGTCTGTCCAGGATTTTAAATCACATATAACTCGCAAACCATTTGACCTATCTATCTATTGACCTGAAATTTGGTACATATATACTACGTGATGTGTACTACCTGCTTTCGGGGTGATGATTGACCTCCAAGGTTATTCCTCTTTTTATTTTTATTTTATTGTAGAATCAACTCTTGGCAGCGGCCAGCAGGGCGGCCATGCAGCGCATGTGTACAGGTGCCGTTCTCATCCCTACCATCTTCTCCGTCACTTCCCCTACCTCTTCATATCTTAAATCATTCTTGAGGCATATTGAAGACATCAGTGCCAGCTTTAGTGAAAAATGAAAGAAAATGTACTACGTAATTGCAACACAAACACTGCCTTAATCAGTTTTAACGTGAATAGAAGCCGACGAAAGAAGAGAAGAAGCAGGCTGCTAGGGTGGAGAAAAGAAGAGCTGCTTAGGAAGAAGCAGGCGCATCAGCCTCTGAGCAAACGAATGCTAAATGTACAGAGAAAGAGTATGTACATACTCAATGTATGAACATTGAAAACTAATGTTCAAGTCAAGTGTACATGCAGTGCGCCATTACTGGTAAACCATAAATTCTGTCATAGATTTGGTAGCTTCACACTATGTTTAGACATTTCATCTCTTTAAAAATTATTAGCGTAATTTTCTGAATGAGCCTTTTACTCATTATGGCTTAATAATATAGTGTATTGAATATGAACAAATTAATGACTTGGACAAAGTTAATTTTAGGGTGTTTAACTATAATCACTGCAGAATACCCAGCAGTTCACACTTTCAATTACTTTCTGTGCGGTCTTTTCTGTACAGTTGTACAAAACTTTAATTTTGTTTTTCAGCTATTCAGAGCTGGACATGCTCTTGTGCTTTGAATTGTTGTTTTACTGCATAACCCAATTGTTTGAGCTTCAAATCATGGAATGATGACTTGTGATTTTCCTTCAACATTCTGATAGAGACCTGATTTCATGCTTCCCTCAGTTTTGACAATTCATTCAGGCCCTGAAAGTGCAAAGTGACTCCACACCATTTCACTGCCATTGGAATGTTTGGCTGTGGGCACTATGTTCTTTTTGTTGAAAGCTGTGTTAGCTTTACACCATATGTAATGGGATCTGTGTCTTCCTGAACGTTCTAGTTTTGGCTCATCAGTCCACAGAACATTTTGCCAAATATTTTGTAGGGAGTCAAGGTTTTTTTGGCAAATGTTAGACCAGCCTTTATGTTCCTCTTGTTACACGGTGACAACCACTGTTAAACACTCCCAAGGATATCATTCCCCTCCCCGTGTCTTTTAATGGTGGAATCATTAACATTGCTATTAACTGAGGTGAGAGTGGTCTGCAGTTCCTTAGATATTCATCTAGGCTCTTCTGTGACTTCTTGGATTAGTTTTCGATGTGCTATTGAAGTAATTTTGTTATGTCAGCCTCTCCTGGGTAGATTTACCACTGTTCCAAGTTTCCTCCATTTGAAGTTGATCTCTGTCATTGTGGATTGTTGGAGTCCCGGTGTTTTAGAGATTAATTTGTAACCTGTTCCTGACTGGTACATTTTAAAGAACTTTCTTTCTCAGGTCTTCTGGAATTTCATTTGATTAAAGCATAGTGTGATGCGTGACCTTTTAGCCAACTTCACATTGCTAGAAAGGTTCTATTGAAGTGATGTTTAAATTCAATAGAATTGGCAGCAAATCAAGCTAGGGTGTGAAGTTATTTAAATTAGATTCTTTGGCTGATTGAGTGACTAAGGGGGCAACAACCTTTTAACACTGGTGATGGAGGTGTTGAACTTTTTTCCTTCAATAAATCAAATGAACATTTAAAAACTGTATTGTGTTTACTCCGGTATGGGTTTTGTACTGGAGATCAGAAACAATTTAGTGTTATAGGGGAAATCAGGAAGGGGGCAAATACTATTAAATGTATAGGTCATGAAAACATATTTTAAAGGACATAGGTAGTGTAATAATATTATGACCAGGGAAGTGTGGTCAAATTTTGTTTTTGTTTATTCCTGCTGCTACATTTTGAACTAGTTGGCACCTGATGTGTGCCTCTTTTGGGGTTGTCTGTCATGAGTTAATTTCAGTAATCCAGTTGGCTAAGAGCTAATGAATGTATTACTTAGTGTCTTGATGCATTATATGATTATATGTATTATAAGAGGTTTAACTCTTAGTTTTAACAATGTGGATAGCATGTTATGAAGTTAGACTTGATCATCTGGCATTACAGATTAAACCAGAAGCATCTAGAGTTAATTTCTGGCATCCTCACATTTTATTTTTGCCAATAAGCAAAATTTTTGAGTTTTTTTTTTTTCTTTTTTTAACCTTGTTAAATTTGAATATTCATCCATTCCACAACGAGACATTGAATCAGAGAACTTAGTGCCTCAGGGTCATCTGGTGCTAACAGACAAAGTAATTCTGCACTTGAATGTCCAGGTTAGTTTAATTGTAGAGTTGGTGATAAATTTCTGCGATTTATGCTTTAATACAACACCTTATTCTTCCTCTTTTGGATGCTTCCATTAGGGGTTGCCACAGTAGGTCATCTTTTTCCATATCCTCTTGTCCTCTGCAACTTGCTCTTTTACACCCATCACCTGTATGTCCTCTGTCACTATATCCATAAACCTTCGCTTAGGCCTTCCTCTTTTCCTCTTGCCTGGCAGCTCTATCCTTAGCATCCTTTTCTCAAAATAACCTGCATCTTTCCTCAGCACATTTCCAAACCAAAGCAATCTCGTCTTGCTGACTTTGTCCCCAAACTGTCCAACCTGAGCTGACCCTTTAAGGTACTCATTCCTAATCCTATCCATCCTCGTCACACCCAATGCAAATCTTAGCATCTTTAACTTTGCCACCTCCAGCTCTGTCTCCTGTTTTTTTGTCAGTGTCACTGCCTCCAACCATATAACATAGCTGGTTTCGCTACCGTCTTGTAGACCTTCCCTTTCACTCTTGCTGATACTCATCTGTCACAAATTACTCCTGACGCTCTTCTCCACCCCTTCCACCCTGCCTGCACTCTTTTTTTCCCCTCTCTTCCACAATTCCCATTACTCTGTACTGTTGATCCCAAGTATTTAAACTCCTACACCTTCGCCAACTCTACTCCTTGCATCCTCTCCATTCCTCTTACCTCCTCATTTGCACACATGCATTGTGTCTTGTTCCTACTGACCTTCATTCCTCTCCTCTCTTGAGCATATCTCCACCTCTTCAGGGTCTCCCCAACATGCTTCCTACTCTCCCTACAGATCACAATGTCATCAGCAAACATCATAGTCCATGGGGACTTCTGTCTTATCTCGTCTGTCAGCCTGTGCATCACCATTGCAACTAAGAAAGAGACGATCCCTGATGTAATCCCACCTTCACATTGAATGCATCTGTCGCTCCTACTGCAGACCTCACCATTGTCACACTTCCCTCGTACTTATCCCCGTACAGCTCTTACATACTTCTCTGCCACTCCCGACTTCTTCATACAATACCACATCTCCTCTCAAGGCACCCTGTCTTATACTTTCTCCAGGTCCACAAAGACAAACAATGCAACTCATTCTGGCCTTTTCTATACTTCTCCATCAACACCCTCTGAGGTAACATCGCATCTCTGGTGCTGTTTCTTGGCATTAAACCATACTGCTGGTCACTAATCATTACCTCCCTTCTTAACCTAGCTTCCACTACTCTTTCCCACAACTTCATACTGTGGCTCATCAGTTTTATCCCCCTGTAGTTACTACAGCTCTGTACATCCCCCTTACTGTGTTCTTAAAATCGGTACCAGTATACTTCTCCACTCCTCAGGCATCCTCTCACTTTTCAAGACTCCATTTAACAATCTGGTTAAAAATTCCACGGCCTTTTCTCCTAAACACCTCCATGCTTCCAAAGGTATGTCATTTGGACCAACAGCCTTTCCATTCTTCATCCTCTTCATAGCTTCCTCCTTGCTAATCCGTTGAACTTTCTGATTCACTATCGCCACATCATCCACCCTTCTCTCTCTCTCTCTGTCTCTCATTCTTTTTATTCATCAGCCTCTCAAAGTACTCTTTCCATCTGCTCAACACACTCTCCTCACTTTGCAGTTTTCAGTCTCCTTCAGGTTGACCCTCCTGTATAGTGCTGGGCGGTATGACCATAATTCTATATCATGGTATTTTTCAAAATTATCCTGGTTTCACGGTATTGGACGGTATTTTTTTTCCCCATGGATGAGTGGATGTTAACCACACTTTCCACTGCAATTAGAATAACCAATTCCACTGTCATGAGAACTGTACATTGTACAAAAAAAAACATTTTAAAGTGCACACAAGTATTAATACAGGTTTACATGGCTCCATAAAGTGATAGTTTTCAAGGGGATGGCACTAATGAAGAGAAAGAATCACATTGCATGACAGTTGCAGTCAAAATATAGAACCTTTTAATTGAACAAAGTTTGCAAACAACTTAAACTAAAATTTTGACAACATATTTTCAACCATCCAAAGAGGTATTTAGACTTAGTAAAATATCCAGAGGTGCTTGTCAAAAGTTGTATTGCACTGAACATGTCTTAGAAAAGGAATAAATAGTAAATATTTTTTGTAAACCAACTACACTTTCTGTTAATGTTAACAATCTCTGTCCACTGACACATTAAAGTGACTTTTTAAATAACTTTACCATCATTAAACTGCCTAATATGTAAACTATTAAATAATTACAATAAAATAAATAATAGTATTATTACTGGAAGTTGCACTATTACTTCAAGCCCAGGTGCATTACACAGTACTCAGCAAATAAAAATAAAATAAAACAAGTGCAACTTGGTGATGACATCTTTACCAACTGAACCATCATTAAGACAAATTGCATTAATATGGACCTTACTTCAAGCTAAGCTATATACATTGTGGAATATGGCCGGCAGCTTATTCCGGCCAGTACCCCCAAGCCGCCAGATGGAGTCATCCCTGCAACATGGAGGGGCCCCGAATTCCAGCAGGGCATCATCACAACCCTGTTGGCAACCGTTGGGGCCGCCAGGGGACACTGCAGGGAGGCTCAAGGACTTGTATTTTCCGTATAACCCGGAAGTATTTCCTAGTCACGGGGACAGAGGAAATGACTTACTTCCGGGCTGAAGAAAAGGAGTTTTCACTCGACCCGGAAGTGTTATAAAGTCACATGGACTAAAGGACCGAAACACTTCTGGGTAAAGGACTATAAAGGATTATGGGAAACCCCAGCAAACTGAGCCGAGTTGGGAGGAAGGGTGACTGAGCTGCTGGGTGGTGTGGAGGATTATTGTGTATTGTGGAGTGGAGGGTGCTTTGTGCACATTGTTGTCATAATAAAGTCAATATCTGGACTTTTATCTGGTGTCTGGTGAGTGGTCTGAGGGTTCAAGGGGACGACAGCGCACACTATCTGTCACAACATAAATAATAAAACTGCAACTTGCATTTATAATGCTATTTGTGGTATAGCCGAACGGAATCGTATTAGGGCCACAGTGACGAAAAAAAACAAACTATATGTCGAGAGTAAAGTCAACATTTCCACTTTATTCTCATAGTTTATTTTGTCATTAAAGTAGAATGTCGTGAACTGAACTTCATCCTAAAATCAATGTTTAATTTACTAGATTTTCTCAAACCCCATCATAAGTTAATGTAGCACATTAAATGCTTTGTGTTAAGTGTCCCCCGACCCAGTTGTTAATCGCTACGCTTCTTAAACTGACTTCCTCCGCACTAAGAGGAGGCGCAGGCAGCGATTGCCGCACAGAATCCATTCACTTCATGATATTCCTGCTCTCTGAAAATGTAGAATGCTAAGATAAATACTTGATATCATTTTCAGGATGAAATGCATTAAAGCAGGTATTAAACATGCACGGTAGTGTGGTGGTAGTGCTGCTCCCTCGCAGTAAGGGGTCCCCAGGTGTATGTTCAGTGTAGAGAACTTTATGGCAGGTGTGACGAGGCTCCAAAAAACTGGATGTATGAATGGGTATCGCACAGGTTTAACTGAAATATTGTGTAAATGTTGAGTTTGTGATCTGGTGGTCGGTGACATAAACACAGAATTCAATGGATGTTCTTCTGAGCAGGCTTTCTTTATTGCATGCGTGCCATCTCTGTCTGATGTACCAAACCCCAGTTCTTATCCTTTCTTTTTCTTTCTCCACATAACCAATCACCACACGATAAACGTCCTTGTGAAATTAAAACTAGTTATAAACTTCGACCACGGAGTATTCAGAACTTTAAAAAAATCTTTGTTATACATGTTTAATTATGCCATCCATTCAGAGTTGCACCCATCCCAGTAAGCATTGTGTGTGATGCAGGAGCAAATCCTGAACATGGCGCCAGCACATCGCAGGGTGAATATGAGGAATACATACACTAGCAGGGTCAATACAGCATAACAAAACCCCACATCCTATATAACTTTGAAAGGAAACTAAAGCACGCCGAGTAAACCCACCAGAAAAACATGCAAATTCAAGGCAGGGAACACCCAGGACCCCCTTGCTGCGACGCATAAGTGCAACCTCCGCGCCACCGTGTCCCCACGTTATTAATACCTGCTTTAATGCATTTGTTCATGAAAATGATATCAAGTATTTATCTTTGCATTCTAAATGTTCAGGGAGCAGGAATATCATGAAATTAATGTATTCTGTGTGGTGAACACTGCCTGCGCCTCCTCTTAGTGCAGAGGAAGTCAGTTTAAGAACTACGTAGAGATTAACATGGCTCGGGAACACTTAACACAAAGCATTTAATGTGCTACATAACTTATGACGGGGTGTGAGAAAATCTAGTAAATTAAATATTCGTTTTAAGATGAAGTTAAGTTTACAATGTTCTACTTGAATGACAAATTACGAGAATAAAGTCAACATGTCGACTTTAATCTTGACATAAACGGCGAAAATTAAGTAGAAATGTCGAGAATAAAGTCAACATGTCATCAAGCTATTACACAGTACCCAGGTACATTACACTGTATTGAAAAAAATAAAACAAGTACAACTTGGCTTGCAGTATTACCCAGTAATATAGAAACAGTATTCACACATTTGAACATAATGGTCCACATCCGACCTTTTAAAACCAAAGTATCTCCAGACAACAGACGTGACTCCTTTTTTTCTGCAAAAGTTCTTCTGTGTCATCATGTTCAACTTTATCGTCTGCTAAGCTTTAGTTTCAGAATGTTCTCCGTCCATTTTCACCGTTCAATACCTCCACTACCTCATGTACTCCGTTGTATCTGTTAGTGTTTAGCGGTGTAGCAGTGAAAAATGTCCCCCCTTAAACAGTTTCCCACTGCGCCATGTTCTGAACGTTGTTTAGGCTATTTAAACCGGAGTTGTGGTATAAGAAAAATCCATATCATAACTAAAATAAAAAACGGTTTTTGGTATGAACCGGTATACCACCCAGCACTACTCCTGTATAAGATATAATCTACCTACAGTGCATCTGGAAAGTATTCAGAGCGCATCACTTTTTCCACATTTTGTTATGTTACAGCCTTATTCCAAAATGGATTAAATTAATTTTTTTCCTCGGAATTCTACACACAACACCCCATAATGACAACGTGAAAAAAGTTTACTTGAGGTTTTTGCAAATTTATTAAAAACTAGCAAAATACCCGCGCTTCGCATCGGAAAAGTAGTGTGTTAAAGAGGTTATGAAAACATATATATATATATATATATATATATATATATATATATATAATATAGGGTGGCGCAGTGGTAGCACTGCTGCCTCGCAGTTAGGAGACCCAGGTTCGCTTCCCGGGTCCTCCCTGCGTGGAGTTTGCATGTTCTCCCCGTGTCTGCGTGGGTTTCCTCCGGGCGCTCCGGTTTCCTCCCACAGTCCAAAGACATGCAGGTTAGGTGGATTGGCGATTCTAAATTGGCCCTAGTGTGTGCTTGGTGTGTGGGTGTGTTTGTGTGTGTCTTCCGGTGGGTTGGCACCCTGCCCGGGATTGTTTCCTGCCTTGTGCCCTGTGTTGGCTGGGATTGGCTCCAGCAGACCCCCATGACCCTGTGTTTGGATTCAGCGGGTTGGAAAATGGATGGATGGATATATATATATATATACACATCCACATATATATACATACTAGCAAAATACCCGCGCTTCGCAGCGGAGAAGTAGTATGTTAAAGAGGTTATGTAAACATATATATACATATATACATATATATACATATCTACATATACACATATCTTTGGTTTCCTCCCACAGTCCAAAGACATGCAGGTTAGGTGCACTGGCGATTCTAAATTGTCTCTGGTGTGTGGGTGTGTGCGCCCTGCGGTGGGCTGGCACGTTGCCCGGGGTTTGTTTCCTGCCTTGTGCCCTGTGTTGGCAGGGATTGGCTCATGTATTTAGGATATAGCGGGTTGGATAATGGATGGATGGACATTTGTATGCATAGCCCCATTTGCCTGTTTTCGTTTTTTTTCATTCTTCAGTAATATTTAAGCAAACCCGGAGCTTGTCAGTTCAAATCCTGGTACTGACACCACTGTGTGACCCTGAGGAAGTCACTTCACCTGCCTGTGCTGCAAAAAACCAAAGTAATGTAACAAATTGTACCTCAGATGTTGCAAATTGCTGGAATAAAGGCATAAGTAAAATAGATAAATATGTATTATACACATAGGAACTATTAATTTATTTTCAGTTAAGTCATCTGCAGCAAACCTGAGGGTTTCTCCTTTTTAGATAGTGCAAACTGTTTCTTTTTCATTGAGGTTTTCTCTTGGAGAGCTTTTTTCATTTTATTGAAAATTAAAGCAGTAGCTGCCAAAATATGTAGCTTTCTTATTAATTTTTCAATATTGTGTAAAATAACTTTATAAAGTAACATAAAAGGTTTAAATACTCGTCATCCTTTTACACTAAAATATTACTAAAGAGATACAAAAAAAGTAAAATGCATATGTTGTTTTTCTTTAAGGAGATTAAATATTACTGAAGAAAAAAAAAAAAAACTTAAACAGCCAAATGGGGCTATGCATACGAACTTAAAAGGTTTAAATAAAACAGAAATATATACCTTTTATTTTTACTTCCTTAACTTGTGGAGGGTGTATCTTGTAGCAAAGCCCTAAGTTTTTTCATGAAAGCCCGTTTCAGTCAATAAGTCTTAAAAAGAGGTGTAAAGATATTGACAATAAGCTATGCAAACCCACCAAGACATGCAATCGTTTAAATCAAGTGGCGAGTCGAAAAACACCATCCCATACTATTAGTTAACGATTAACACATTTCTATATGTATTGTAAGCATACAATACAACTGATAATATGTTGCGCTTATTTATCTGGTGTACCAAAATTTTTGCGCGTTTAACGGCTGAAATCCAACGTGGTTTGTGCCCTTCAGAATGAAAACAGTTAGCATTTACCTTTTTAATAAAAAGCGAGCTTTTAAGCCTGAGAAATCACTCCGTAAATGCACACGTTTAATTCTTGATCACTTCAAACAACTGAACTATCCAGAACATTTCAGGCATACATCCAGCATTCAGACTATGTATAAAAAGCACAACTGTTAAAGGAATTCAGCATTTCTTAATTGAAAATGTTCCTTTAATCCTCAACATGTCTCAATGAGTCGTTCTGGTGGTTTTACTTGACATTTTGATATTCTGGTTAATTGTGTTTGCAGTTGAGATGTTCTTTCCTGATTTATACTTGCTTTCTCGTTAATATTTGTTTCGCTGGTGTTAGTGTTCTGATTAGAGGTTATTGGTGCTTTGATGTCTTGACGGTTTCTTCTTAAAACAGCTCCTATTACGCAATTCCGTCACATACTGGTCTATTGTTTCTCCGCATTTCTGGAAACGTAAAAAAGCTTGTGCCGCTCAAACGTCACAATACGCTTTGGGTTGCAATACGTTTCGAATTTTTCAACTATTTTGTTCAATTTCATATTGTCTCCCATCTTCTTCAAACTGAAAATTGTTATACACCTCTAGCGCCTCTTCACCAATTACATGTAGAAGCATAGACGCTTTCATTTTTTCACTTTTCCTATCTGCTTCAATCGCAGCAAGATACAACTCGAATCTCTGTTTAAATCTTTTCCAATTTTCAGCTACATTTCCCTTTAACTGGAGATTTGGTGGGGCTGTAATCCTAACATATTTTTTTTTCTCTTTTGCTAGAACGTCTTAGCGCTTTCTGATCACGTTTTCGGGTTACTAACAGACACGCGACTCGTTCAAAAGCTGAACCTCTTCTTCACATTCCTCTTCCAATCCGCCACTTCTGACACCATGTAGTGATCTTGTTAGGTTCGTAGTTTAATCAATACACAGGATTGAAAGATATAATAACTTTTTAATAGATAGACTTTAGAGACATTTACTGTACAAGTTACTAATCGTTCTTTAGTTCACGCCCATTCTCCTACTTGCATCGGCATTCACAGGCATTACTAATCATTCTGTAAGTATCCCTTAATAGACCTTACTAATCAACTATCATTACAAAATCCAACATGGTTTGTGCCCTTCAGAATGAAAACAGTTAGCAATTACCTTTTTAATAAAAGGCGAGCTTTTAAGCCTGAGAAATCACCCCGTAAATGCACACGTTTAATTGCACATGTTTTAATATGTATGCTTACACAGTATTAAAAGACACTCAAAAATTAACGTCATTTACCTTTGTTCTCGCGTTTGATAAAAGGCGAGCTTTTAAGCCTGAGAAATCACCCCATAAATGCACACGTTTAATTGCACATGTTTTAATATGTATGCTTACACAGTATTAAAAGACACTCAAAAATTAACGTCATTTACCTTCGTTCCCGCGTTTGACTCGTGCTGTAAATCTCTTCCTTGTTTTTAGTTCAAGTGATTACGTAGGAGGTGTGATGACGCGATACGTGACTCCGCCTCTTCCATTAGAGTATATGGACAAAAAACAGGTTCCAGTTATGACTATTACACGTAGAATTTCGAAATGAAACCTGCCTAACTTTTGTAAGTAAGCTGTAAGGAGTGAGCCTGCCAAATTTCAGCCTTCCACCTACACGGGAAGTTGGAGAATTAGTGATGAGTCAGTCAGTCAGTCAGTCAGTCAGTGAGTCAGTGAGGGCTTTGCCTTTTATTAATTAGTATAGATATACATATACACATACATAGTGCGTTGTAACACAGTCTGTGATTATTACATGGGAGGGAGACGCTTTCTAATCGGGCCTGTGATTGGTGCTTTGACTGATGCCCAGATCCCACAGTATCTCCCCTTAGGAGAGGCGTTAGGCAAGTGTAATTGAATAGCGGTGCTGCAAGCTTAGCTTTACACCTGTTTTTAAGGCTTATTGACTGAAAGGGGCTTTCATGAAAAAAGTTAGGGCTTTGCTACAGGATACACCCTCCACAAGTTAAGGAAGTAAAAATAAAGGTATATATTTCTGTTTTATTTAAACCTTTTAAGTTTGTATGCGGGTGGTATGGTGGCACAGTGACAGGTGCCAGTTAGGAGAACCTGGTTCGCTTCCCTGCGTGGAGTTTGATTGTTCTCCCCTTGTCTGTCTGGGTTTCCTCCGGGTACTCCGGTTTCTTCCCACAGTCCAAAGACATGCAGGTTAGGTGCATTGGCGATTCTAAATTGTCCCTGGTGTGTGTGGGTGTGTGCGCCCTGCGGTGTGCTGGCACCTTGCCCGGGGTTTGTTTCCTGCCTTGTGCCCTGTTTTGGCAGGGATTGGCTCCTGTATTTAGGATATTAGGTTGGATAATGGATGGATGGACATTTGTATGCATAGCCCCATTTGCCCGTTTTCGTTTTTTTTCTTTCTTCAGTAATATTTCAGCAAACCCGGAGCTTGTCAGTT
>NC_041395.2:189100573-189160573 GCF_900747795.2 Erpetoichthys calabaricus
TAAGGAATGAGCCTGCCAAATTTCAGACTTCTACCTACACGGGAAGTTGGAGAATTAGTGATGAGTGAGTCAGTCAAACAGGTTCCAGTTATGACCATTACGCGTAGAATTTTGAAATAAAACCTGCCTAACTTTTGTAAGTAAGCTGTAAGGAATGAGCCTGCCAAATTTCAGACTTCTACCTACACGGGAAGTTGGAGAATTAGTGATGAGTCAGTCAGTCAGTCAGTCAGTCAGTCAGTCAGTTAGTGAGTCAGTGAGGTCTTTGCCTTTTATTAGTATAGACTAGCAAAATACCCGCGCTTCGCAGCGGAGAAGTAGTGTGTTAAAGAGGTTATGAAAAAGTAAAGGAAACATTTTAAAAATAACGTAACATGATTGTCAATGTAATTGTGTTGTCACTGTTATGAGTGTTGCTGTCATATATATATACATATACACATAAACACACACATATACACACATATACAGATATATTATATATACATATACACATATATTTTTAATATATATATTTTTTATATATATATATATATATATATATATATATATATATATATATATACACATACATACATACATATACACACATAGATGCACTTACAATAACATAGAAATCAATATAAACAACATTAACATCATTATCATATGAGAATATGAAGTAATATATAAGAAGCACATTTCATATAAATATAAATTATTAAACAGTAAAATCTTCTTGTATAATTTGCTACCGTGGCTTTTCGTTGGTCTGTCCAGGATTTTAAATCACATGTAGCTTGCAAACCGTTTCACGTATTGACTTGAAATGTGGTACACATATAATACGTCACGTCTGCTATCCGCTTTATGGGTGATGAATGTATTACTCTTTTTATGTTTATTTTATTTTAGAATCAACTCCTATCTGCGCACACCAGGGCGGCCGTGGGCAGATGCGTATGGTGTATTCACTCCATGTTATTGTGCATTGCGCTGTCACTGGTATTTTGATAAAAGAATTTGAACAATATATAAGAAGCGTATAAATTATTAAACAGTAAAACATTAACATTTAAGAAGTAAAGTTACATTGAGTACTACTGCAGTGCCTTCGGGTATACCTCATTTTTTCTTTGCCCATTACATGCTTAAATGTATAAATTTTTTGGTGTACCTACCCGAGAACACGCGACATATAACCGACCGTGGGAGAAGCATGGATTTTAAACACGCGTTGAGTTCATCTGCTGGTCTCCCTCGTGGAATAACTGGTAATGTTTGACTAAAATCTACAGCGAGTAAAAGGACATTATCTCCTTTTTTTTTTTACGATCTCTGAGATCTTGCTTTTTTCTGTTCAAGGCTTCATAAGCTCTTTTATGTTGAATGTTGTACTTAATAAGTACTAATTATCCCAAACCATCATCTTTGAATGTTGCAAAACTTTCGCCTTGTATGTAGATCGGGGTAATTACATTCATTGCATTCCTAGTCTGAATCACAATCTGATTGTATGGGTGGTTACCTGGCACTGTAGGGTTGCCACCCGTCCTTTAAAATACGGAATCGTGCCGCGTTTGAGAATGAAATTGCGCGTCCCGTTTTGAATCAATACTGGACGGGATTTATCCCGTATTTTTTTTATCATTTTTTTTTTAAAGCAGCGTCTCATGCAAATCATCCCACACGCATTTAATGAAGATGCCTCCTTTCCTACTTTTGATTGGGTAATACTTGATGTCATCGTTAGTTTGATTGGTGTTTTTAACTGTCCAGTGAGGAGGGCGTGTCTTTTAAGTACAGTCTGCAAAGTGTTGGCACTGAGATGTTGCGTCAGCGCCATAGTTGAAGCCCCTAACGTTGCGGTCAGCAAGTCGGCTAACATCCGCCATGTGCCGTCTTTCAGTTGCGAGAAGCAGATCATAGAATGGTTGAAACTGTTGCCCCTAACGTTGCGCCACGGCATGTGCTTCGTTTATACCTCGTGTCTTCTCATTAAACTTTTATCTCGCGAATATGTTATTGCAATCCGCAGCGGGAGCGTTTCTATAAACTTAATTTAAACTTACGTTTTACACCGTGCTTTGTTTCCCTTATGAACATGCTTATATGCTTAAGTCGCTCCGTTCTCAATTGTTTAATTAATTTTTTGTTCTTCGCTGTTTGCGGCTGTTCCTCCATTTCCCCCTACTTCGTTCTTTTATCTCGCGAATATGTTATTGCAATCCTTAATGGGAGCGTTTCAATAAACTGATTGAAAATAGTTTTGCATTTACCTTTTTAGTAAAAGGCGAGCTTTTAAGCCTGAGAAATCACCCCGTAAATGCACACGTTTAATTGGACATGTGTTAATATGTATGGTTACACAGTATTAAAAGACAGTGAACAACGTCAGTTACCTTTCTTCCCGCGTTTGATAAAAGGTGAGCTTTTAAGCCTCAGAAATCACCCCGTAAATGCACACGTTTAATTGCACATGTGTTAATATGTATGCTCACACAGTATTAAAAGACAGTCAAAAATTAACTTCATTTACCTTCGTTCCCGCGTGTGACTCGTGCTGTAAATGTCTTCCTTGTTTTTAGTTCACGTGATTACGTAGGAGGCGTGATGACGCGATACGTGACTCCGCCTCCTCCATTACAGTGTATGGACAAAAAATATGTTCCAGTTATGACCATTACGCTTTGAATTTCGAAATGAAACCTGCCTAACTTTTGTAAGTAAGCTGTAAGGAATGAGCCTGCCAAATTTCAGCCTTCCACCTACACGGGAAGTTGGAGAATTAGTGATGAGTGAGTCAGTCAGTCAGTGAGTCAGTCAGTCAGTCAGTGAGGGCTTTGCCTTTTATTATTATAGATAAACTGAGAAATCACATGTACATAAGTATTCACAGCCTTTGCTCAATACTTAGTCGATGAACCTTTGGCAGCAATTACAGCCTGAAGTCTTTTTGAATATGATGCCACAAGCTTGGCACACCTATCCTTGGCCAGTTTCGCCCATTCCTCTTTGCAGCACCTCTCAAGCTCCATCAGGGTTAATGGGAAGCGTCGGTGCACAGCCATTTTAAGATCTCTCCAGAGATGTTCAATCGGATTCAAGTCTGGGCCACTCAAGGACATTCACAGAGTTGTCCTGAAGCCACTCCTTTGATATCTTGGCTGTGTGCTTTGGGTCGTTGTCCTGCTGAAAGATGAACCGTCGCCCCAGTCAAGAGCGCTCTGGAGCAGGTTTTCATCCAGGATGTCTCTGTACATTGCTGCAGTCATCTTTCCCTTTATCCTGACTAGTCTCCCAGTCCCTGCCGCTGAAAAACATCCCCACAGCATGATGCTGCCACCACCATGCTTCACTGTAGTGATGGTATTGGCCTGGTGATGAGAGGTGCCAAGCTTGTGGCATCATATTCAAAAAGACTTGAGGCTGTAATTGCTGCCAAAGGTGCATCGGCAAAGTATTGAGCAAAGGCTGTGAAAACTTATGTGATTTCTCAGTTTTTTTATTTTTAATAAACTTGCAAAAACCTCAAGTAAACTTTTTTCATGTTGTCATTATGGGGTGTTGTGTGTAGAATTCTGAGGGAAAAAATGAATTTAATCCATTTTGGAGTAAGGCTGTAACATAACAAAAGGTGGAAAAAGTGATGCGCTGTGAATACTTTCTGGATGCACTGTATATATGTGTGTATATAATATATTGTCACGCTTGGGTTACAAAATTGCACAGAAGACCAGTGGAAGTTGAAGAAACTCGAATTTTTATTCAGACACTGCAAACAAACATTTATCTTTTAAAAGTGTTTCAAACGTGCTCCTTTAAAGAGTTTACACCTCCGCTTGTCATTTAAAAGCAACCAAGGATTTCTTCTTCTTCGGAGGAATACGTGCCAGGAGCACCAGAAGTCAGAGAGAGAGAGAAGCAGAAAATCAATCTTTTTAACCACAGAGAGAAGTTGGCACAGGCTTTTTGACAAGGCGGTGTAGCGCGCGGGAGGCAGATTACGCGACAGAGCCGGCCAGAAGGAAAAGGAGAAATGTGAAGGTAGTCTGTATGTTTCCTAGGGGTTTCCTAGGGCTTTTTCCAGGGGCGTCTGTATCTTTTTGGGGGTAGGATTAGCTTCGCAGCTGACACCCCCTCCCTCAGCTTTATTCACGTTTCCGTGAATCAAGCGATTCTCCAGACCCGGTTCAAAGAGACGTGACAACACGTCAGCATTTATGTGTTCAGAGCCAGGTCGGTGTCTGACTTCAAAACTGAAGGTTGTAATCCTAAAAACCATCTCATAAGACGGGAGTTTGTATCTTTTTGACGGTATAACCATTGAAGTGGAGCATGATCAGTTACTAATGTGAACTTCCGTCCCCATAAGTAATAGCGTAGTGCTTCTATAGCCCATTTAATTGCTAAACATTCTTTTTCAATAGTTGAATAATTGCGTTCTCTTGGGAGTAATTTCCTTCTCAAGTACGTGATAGGGTGTTCTTCACCCTCAAATACCTGGGAAAGGACCGCTCCTACTCCAAATGCACTAGCGTCTGTTTGTAGAATAAAATCTTTAGAGAAATCAAGATTTCGTAGCACTGGATAAGATGACAAGGCTTTTTTTAAATCTGAAAAGGAACGTTCGCAAAGTTCCGTCCATATAATAGGGCGGTTTTTTCTTCCTTTAGTAAGCTCTGAAAGAGGAGCAGCTCTATTTGCAAAGTCAGGGATGAATCTTCTGTAGTAACCAGCTAGTCCGAGGAAAGTGTGCACCTGTTTTTGCGTTTTAGGATGTGGGTAAGCAAGTACCTCCTCTATTTTTCTTAGTTGTGGACGAAGTAAACCCCTGCCCATCGAGTAACCTAGATAATGAGTCTCAGACATACCTAGTTTACATTTCTTAGGGTTGGCAGTTAATCCAGCTTGTTTCAGGCTATCAAGTACAGCTTGTAGGCGTTGTAAATGTGAATGCCAATCATTGCTGAAAATCACCACATCATCAAGATACGCCCCAGAGTATTCAGAATGTGGGCATAGTATTTGATCCATCATTCGCTGAAAAGTTAAAGGGGCTCCATATAGACCAAATGGGAGTCTTGTAAATTCATAAAGTCCATCAGGAGTCGTAAATGCTGTTTTCTCACAACTATTAGCCTCAAGAGGCACCTGCCAATAACCTTTTGTGAGGTCTAGTGTGGAAATATAGGTCGCCTGACCCAGTTTTTCCAAGAGCTCGTCTACCCGGGGCATTGGGTAAGCATCGAATTAAGACACCTTATTTAAGCGCCTAAAATCAATACAAAAACGAACCGAACCGTCCGGCTTGGGGACTAACACGACCGGAGAGCACCAGTCACTTTTGCTTTCACGAATCGCACCTAGTTCCAGCATCTTCTTGACTTCTTCGCGCACAATATTCCTTCGTGCTTCCGGAATTCGAAATGGACGCATCTGCACCCGAACACCGGCTTCAGTTGTGATTTTATGTTCTGCTAAATTAGTGACGCCTGGTAAGTCTGAAAAAACATCAGTGTTCTGTTCTATTAAGTTTAATAACTCTGTCTTTTGTGGATCAGTCAAATCGTTGCCAATGACAACATCAGTCTGAGAAACAGCAGTCAAGGTATTGTGAACCTGTTGTCTGTCCTGCCATTTCATTAAGAGATTAATGTGCAAAATTTGAAATGGTTTTCGTCGACCAGGAATTCTAACCTTGTAATTTACTGGTCCTATACGCTCTTCGATAACTGCTGGGCCTTGCCATTTAGCTAGGAATTTATGTGGGTCTGACGGTATTAATACTAAAACACGATCGCCTGGTTTGAATTCACGAAGCTGACTGCGTCTATCGTATAGACGTTTTTGTGTTTCCTGTTCTCGTTGTTGATGCTCTACAGCAATAGAAGAAAGTCTGGAAATTCTTTCTTGTAAGGAAACTATTCGCTCTGCAAAACCCTCCCCAAGAGAGGTTGTTTCATGACCTATCCATTCTTCTCGAACAACATCTAGGATGCCTCTTGGGCGCCTGCCAAATAACAGCTCGAAGGGACTCAAACCAGTGGATGCCTGCGGCGATTCTCGAACAGCGAACAAAACAAAAGGCAGGACAGTGTCCCATGTTGTGGGATCATTATGAGCAACTCTTCTGATTATTTGTTTTAAGGTTTTGTTAAACCGTTCAGTCAAGCCATTAGTTTGTGGATGGTAAACGGTAGTGCACAATTTCTTAATAGCGAACCGTTTACATAATTGTTTCATCACACGAGAAGTGAAAGGTGTGCCTTGATCAGTTAAAATTTCCTTAGGAATGCCAATACGGGTGAACATCACAGAGAGAGCTTTGGCTACAGACGAGGAGTTTGCCTTTTTCAAAGCAGTTACTTCTGGATATCGCGTTGCATAGTCAACTAACACCAGCATATACTGGAAACCATTTTTAGTTTTAGGCAAAGGTCCTACAATTTCTAAACCCATCCTCTGAAAGGGTACATCCAAAATAGGCATAGGGCAGCCCTAGGAGGCTTATGAGCAGAGACGATTTGGCAGTCAGGGCATGAAGTGCAGAACCGTTCAACATCTTTTCCCATATTTAGCCAATAAAATCGCTTCGATAATCGCTCTCTTGTTTTATCAGACCCCAGGTGTCCTCCCAAGATATGAGAGTGAGCCAGCTGTAAAAGAATTTCCCTATGTGCTTCAGGTACTACTAATTGCTCAATAAATTCTTCCAATAAATGGTCCGAAATCACTCTGAAAATACAACCATCTTTCACCAGAAAGTGTGGTGTTTTTAGACTCCCATTATATCGGTCTTGGTAATAGGAGTCACTAGCAGTGTAAGCCTGGTTAAATGCATACTCCAACGAGCTATCAGCACGCTGCAAGCACACAAAATCCTGCTGCTCGCTAGAACTCGGTTTGGGTTCTGAGACATTTACAATTTGAGAGGACGTGCAAGGGTCTTGACAATTTGAGAAATTCTCCAGGGAGTTTTCCTCCGACTCACTGGAGAGATCTGGTTCAATATGTAAATTGGGATCTAAATTGTTCCCTACTGCCACCAGTTTCCCATCTCCCTCCCCCCGAATGGGTTTAACAGGTGAGTCGATTAGTGGCCGGTGTTCAGCCATTAATATAGGAAAAAGAGCATTCCTTCTGCCTATCAGCAAAGGCCAAGGGCATGATTCAGAAATAGCAGACCACACTTTAAAGTGACGACTCTTATAAGTTAAAGGAAGAAATAATGTCTCATAGTTCTTAACATCTCCATGTACACAGCGTATGTTAACAGTCTCAGTATTACTATGGTAACTGTCGTCAAGACAGTCGCGCCTGACAACACAAAGGTCACTGCCTGAGTCCAAAAACGCTGTCACCTGTCGGCCCCCGAACTTCACAGAGAAAAATAAGCCATCTTTGTTTTTCGACGGATCCGGGATATTCGAGCAACAAACCTCTGCTATGCCAATTTCCATTGAACTGGCTGGAGACAGACGACAATCTCTCACTAAATGACCAGGCTGATCATACCGGAAACATCTTCGCTCACCGGCACCGAATCGGCCACGACCATGACCTCTGTCTCCGGTAGCAGGCATCTCATTTGTGGTTGCAGCAACTGCATTTCCTGGTGGTCTAGCCGACGACATCTGAATATCAGTTGTAGAAGGATGACGACGTACACGGTCAACTTGACGAGGATACTCTGGGTGTTCCCTTATAGGTTTTAACACAGGATACTGAGTACCGAAGCTACCGCTTGTTTTGAAAGCGGTCTGGGAGCCTTCTAGACGTTGTGAAATAATATCTAGAGATTCAAGATTGTGACGAAGAAATTCATCTCGGATGGGTGCAGGTATTCCATACAGCACTATGTTCATAACAACTTTTTCGACGATGCGCTCAACCTTATCTCCCTCAAACCAGCATTGCACTTTAAGAATCAAATCTTGTATCTGTGCACGAACAGACCTGTCCATATCCAACCTCCAGTTGTAAAGTGCAAAACCTTTTGACAAAAATGTCGTGGCTTTCTTCAAAACAAGCTGATCTTTCAAAAAATCATAATCGCCAAGTTTGTCGTTAGGTATATTTCGTAATGAAAGTAGTGCATCACCAGACAAAAACGGGGTGATGATAACAGCCCAATGACGTTTGTCCCATCCTAACAAAGTCGCCACTTGTTCAAAAGCCAAAAGAAATAGCTCTGGGTCATCAGATGGGCCCATCTTCGACAGGACATTCTTAGCATTGGCAAAGGAATAACACGTCTAGCAACTTGCGCAGGTGCTGGTGCTGGTGGAGGCGGAACATACTGTTGAGGGATTGGAGAGGCTCTTCGAGGCTGAATATATTGTTGGGTGTCTGTTCGTCTGACAGACGGAGGCTGGAGGCTAGACGCAGGACGTTCGGAATGTAAATCATCTTCCGAATCATATGGGATAGGAACATTCTGGGCGATTTGGAAAAGGTATTCGGCTTCCACTTGTGCTAATGCATCCATCTGTGCAACCACTCCTGGTACCACTTGTCACGCTTGGGTCACAAAATTGCACAGAAGACCAGTGGAAGTTGAAGAAACTCGAATTTTTATTCAGACACTGCAAACAAACATTTATCTTTTAAAAGTGTTTCAAACGTGCTCCTTGTAAGAGTTTACACCTCCGCTTGTCATTTAAAAGCAACGAAGGATTTCTTCTTCGGAGGAGGAATACGTGCCAGGAGCACCAGAAGTCAGAGAGAGAGAGAGAAGCAGAAAATCAATCTTTTTAACCACAGAGAGAAGTCGGCACAGGCTTTTTGACAAGTAGGAGTAGCGCGCGGGAGGCAGATTACGCGACAGAGCCGGCCAGAAGGAAAAGGAGAAATGTGAAGGTAGTCTGTTTATGTTTCCTAGGGCTTTTTCCAGGGGCGTCTGTATCTTTTTGGGGGTAGGATTAGCTTCGCAGCTCACAATATATAATATATATACACGAGGGGGGACCCAAAAATAACTAGAATTTTGTTGTTGTTAGGTTTGTACTTGTAGTACGTGGTTGGGCCGCTAGGGCGATCTAGTTACACTCCTCACAAGTCAGTCTGCCAAGTGCCATCAGTCTGGAAGGTTGTGCTTGTGTTCAGTGAATTTTTTTGTAAAAGTAGGTTGTGCAACAGTGTGAGAAGGAAACGCCCTGATTTGTGGGAGTCGGGCGATTGGTTCTTTCATCATGACAACGCTCCATCTCACACTGCTCTCAGCATTCGCCAATTTTTGGCAAGAAACGGTATGACAACCCTGAACCACCCACCCTACTCACTGGATTTAGCTCCGTGTGATTTCTTTTTGTTCCCTCGAATGAAAAAAGACTTGAAAGGAAGGCGTTTTGCTGACGTCAAAGAGGTAAAACAAGAAACAACCAGAGCATTAATGGGCATTACTTCAGACGAATTTAAAAAATGTTTCGAACAATGGAACAAACGGTTAAATAAGTGTATTTCCGCCAATGGAGAGTACTTTGAAGGAGACTAATTGCAGTTTGTACAGAAAATTAAATTATACAGTGGTGTGAAAAACTATTTGCCCCCTTCCTGATTTCTTATTCTTTTGTATGTTTGTCACACAAAATGTTTCTGATCATCAAACACATTTAACCATTAGTCAAATATAACACAAGTAAACACAAAATGCAGTTTTTAAATGATGGTTTTTATTATTTAGGGAGAAAAAAAATCCAAACCTACATGGCCGTGTGTGAAAAAGTAATTGCCCCCTTGTTAAAAAATAACCTAACTGTGGTGTATCACACCTGAGTTCAATTTCCGTAGCCACCCCCAGGCCTGATTACTGCCACACCTGTTTCAATCAAGAAATCACTTAAATAGGAGCTGCCTGACACAGAGAAGTAGACCAAAGCACCTCAAAAGCTAGACATCATGCCAAGATCCAAAGAAATTCAGGAACAAATGAGAACAGAAGTAATTGAGATCTATCAGTCTGGTAAAGGTTATAAAGCCATTTCTAAAGCTTTGGGACTCCAGCGAACCACAGTGAGAGCCATTATCCACAAATGGCAAAAACATGGAACAGTGGTGAACCTTCCCAGGAGTGGCCGGCCGACCAAAATTACCCCAAGAGCGCAGAGACGACTCATCCGAGAGGTCACAAAAGACCCCAGGACAACGTCTAAAGAACTGCAGGCCTCACTTGCCTCAATTAAGGTCAGTGTTCACGACTCCACCATAAGAAAGAGACTGGGCAAAAATGGCCTGCATGGCAGATTTCCAAGACGCAAACCACTGTTAAGCAAAAAGAACATTAGGGCTCGTCTCAATTTTGCTAAGAAACATCTCAATGATTGCCAAGACTTTTGGGGAAAATACGTTGTGGACTGATGAGTCAAAAGTTGAACTTTTTGGAAGGCAAATGTCCCGTTACATCTGGCGTAAAAGGAACACAGCATTTCAGAAAAAGAACATCATACCAACAGTAAAATATGGTGGTGGTAGTGTGATGGTCTGGGGTTGTTTTGCTGCTTCAGGACCTGGAAGGCTTGCTGTGATAGATGGAACCATGAATTCTACTGTCTACCAAAAAATCCTGAAGGAGAATGTCCGGCCATCTGTTCGTCAACTCAAGCTGAAGCGATCTTGGGTGCTGCAACAGGACAATGACCCAAAACACACCAGCAAATCCACCTCTGAATGGCTGAAGAAAAACAAAATGAAGACTTTGGAGTGGCCTAGTCAAAGTCCTGACCTGAATCCAATTGAGATGCTATGGCATGACCTTAAAAAGGCGGTTCATGCTAGAAAACCCTCAAATAAAGCTGAATTACAACAATTTTGCAAAGAAGAGTGGGCCAAAATTCCTCCAGAGCGCTGTAAAAGACTCATTGCAAGTTATCGCAAACGCTTGATTGCAGTTATTGCTGCTAAGGGTGGCCCAACCAGTTATTAGGTTCAGGGGGCAATTACTTTTTCACACAGGGCCATGTAGGTTTGGATTTTTTTTTCTCCCTAAATAATAAAAACCACCATTTACAAACTGCATTTTGTGTTTACTTGTGTTATATTTGACTAATGGTTAAATGTGTTTGATGATCAGAAACATTTTGTGTGACAAACATGCAAAAGAATAAGAAATCAGGAAGGGGGCAAATAGTTTTTCACACCACTGTATATGTGTGTGTGTGTGTGTTTGTGAATTTGAATGTTTTTCTGGTGGGTTTACTCGCCGTGTTTCAGTTTCCTTTCAAAGTCATGTAGGATGTGGGGTTTTGTTATGTTATATTGATCATACTAGTGTATGTGTTGCTCGTATTCACCCTGCGATGTGCTGGTGCCACGTTCAGGATTTGCTCCTGCCTCGCACACAATGCTTGTTGGGATGGGCGCAACCCTAAATGGTTGGCATAACTAAAGATGTATAACGAAGATTTTTTTTAAAGTTCTGAATACTCCGTGGTCTAAGTGTATAACTCGTTTTAATTTCACAAAGACGTTTATCATCTGGTGATTGGTTATGTGGAGAAAGAAAAAGGAAGGATAGGAACTGGGGGTTTGTTATCCAGAGACAGCACACATGCAATAAAGAAAGTCCGCTCAGAAGAACATCCATTGAATTCTGTGTTCGTGTCACCGACCACCAGATCATGAGCCCAACATTTACACATTATTTAAGTTAAAGCTGTTCGATACCCATTCATACATCCAGTTTTTTTTTGGAGCCTCATCACACCTGCCATAAAGTTCTCTACGCTGAATGTACACCTGGGGACCCCTTACTGCGATGGAATAGCACTTCCGACACACTACCATGCATGTTTAATACTTGCTTTAATGCATTTCATCATGAAAATGATATCAAGTATTTATCTTAGCATTCTAAATTTTCAGAGAGCAGGAATATCATAAAGTGAATGTATTCTGTGCGGCGATAGCTGCCTGCTCCACCTCTTAGTGCAGAGGAAGTCAGTTTAACAACTGGGTCGGGGAACACTTATCACAAAGCATTTAATGTGCTGCAATAGTTATGACGGGGTTTGATAAAATCTAGTACATTAAACATTGTTTTTAGGATGAAGTTTAGTTTACGACATTCTACTTTAATGACAAAATAAACTATGAGAATAAAGTGTAAATGTCAACTTTAATCTCGACATAAACGGTGAGAATAAAGTGGAAATGTCGAGAATAAAGTCAACATGTCGACTTTATTCTTGACATAGTTTTTTTTTTTCTTCACTGTGTCTGTATTTTTTCTTCACCGCGGCCCTAATACGCTTCCGTAGGGTTATATCACAAATATCTTTAAGTGCAAGTTGCCGTTTTATTTTTTATGTATATAGCTTAGCTTGAAGCAAGGTCCATATTAATGCAATTTGCCATAATGATGGTTCAGTTGGTAAAGATGTCATCACCAAGTTGCACTTGTTTTATTTTATTTTATTTGGTGAATACTGTGTAATGCACCTGGGCTTGAAGTCTTGAAAGTAATAGTATTATTACTAGAAGTTGCACTATTATTTACTGTTTTAATTATTTACTAGTAGTGCTGGGCGGTATACCGGTTCATACCGAAAACCGTTTTTAATTTTTTTTATGATATGGATTTTTCTTATACCGCAACACCGGTTTAAATTGCCTAAACGACGTTCGGAAACTGTTCAAGTGGGGACCTTTTTCACTGCTACACCGCTAAACACAGATTTGTTGCACTAGGGCTCTTTTTCACTACTACACCACCAAATAGTGGGCGGTAGCATAGGTATATGGAGGACTATTTCGGACAAAATTAAATAAATAAATAAATGCACAAATAAATTAAAGTTCTGTGAAATGTGAAAAATGGACAGAGAGCATTCCGAAACTGAAGCCGACGATAAAGTTGAACATGATGAACAGAAGAACTTTTGCCGAAAAAAAGGAGTCACGTCCGTCGCCTGGAGATACTTTAGTTTTAAAAGGTCAGATGTGTAAGTACTGTTTCTATACTACTGGATAATACTGCAAGCCAAGTTGTACTTGTTTTTGTACTTGCTAGTGTATGTTTTGCTTGAATTCATCCTGCGATGTGCTGGCGACTCGTTCAGAGATGGGCGCACCTCTGAATGGATGGCATAATTAAACATATATAACGAAGATATTTGTAAAGTTCAGAACACTCCGTTGGCTAAGTTAATAACTAGTTTTAATTTCACAAAGACGTTTATCGTGTGGTGATTGGTAATGTGGAGAAAGAAAAAGGAAAGATAGGAACTGGGGGTTTGTTACGTCAGACAGAGGCAGCACACATACAATAAAGAAAGTCCGCTCAGTAGAAAGTGGCACCGACCACCAGATCACGAACCCAATATTTAAGTTAAAGCTGTGCGATACCCATTCATACATCCAGTTTTTTTAGGAGCATCGTCACACCTGCCATAAAGTTCTCTACACTGAACGTACACCTGGGGACCCCTTACTAGAGGTAGAGAGCAGGAATATCATGAAGTGAATGGATTCTGTACGGTGATTGCTGCAGGCGCCTGCTCTTAGTGCGGAGGCAGTCAGTTTAAGAAGCATAGTGATTAACGACTGGGTCGGGGAGCACTTAACACAAAGTATTTGATGTGCTGCATTAACTTGTGACGGGGTTTGAGAAAATCTAGTAAATTAAACATTGATTTTAGGATGAAGTTTAGTTTACAACATTCTACTTTAATTATAAAATAAACTATGAGAATAAAGTGGAAATGTCGACTTTAATCTTGACATAGTCAACATGTCGAATTTATTCTTGACATATAGTTTGTTTTTTTTCTTCCGTGTCCATTTTTTTTTTTCTTCACAGTGGCCCTAATGCGCTTCCATAGGGCTATACCACAAACAGCATTATAAATGCAAGTTGCAGTTTTTATTATTTATGTATATAGCTTAGCTTGAAGCAAGGTCCATATTAATGCAGTTTGCCTAAATGATGGTACAGTTGGTAAGATGTCATCACCAAGTTGCACTTGTTTTATTTTATTTTAATTTGGTGAATACTGTGTAATGCACCTGGGCTTGAAGCCTTGAAGTAATGGTGCAACTATCAGTAATATTATTATGAATTTTATTGTTATTATTTATTAGTTTAAATATTATGCAGTTTAATGATGGTAAAATTGTTTAAAAAGTCACTTTAACGTGTCAGTGGACAGAGATTGTTAACATTAACAGAAAGTGTAGTTGGTTTACAAAAAATATTTACTATTTATTCCTTTTCTAAGACGTGTTCAGTGCAATCCAACTTTTGACAAACACCTGTGGATATTTTACTGTCTAAATGCCTCTTTGGATGGTTGAAAATATGTTGTCAAAATCATAGTTTAAGCTTTTGCAAAATTTGTTCAATTAAAGGTTCTATATTTTGACTGCATCTGTCATGCAATGTGATTCCTTCTCTTTAGTTCACTTTATGGGGCCATGCAAACCTGGATTAATACTTGTGTGCACATTAAAATGTCTTTTTGTACGATGTACAATTCTCATAACAGTCTAATCGGTTATTCTTAGCCAGTCTACTGCAGTAATTGCAGTGGAAAATGTTGTTAACATCCACTCATGCATGGGGAAAAAAATACCGCCTAATACCGTGAAACCGGCAGAATTTAGAAAAATACCGTGATATAAAATTTTGGTCATACCGCCCACCTCTGTTTACTAGTTTAATTCTTGAATATGGGCCCACTTCCAGCACTGATTTTCTGCCTGTAAATGTATTTTGGTGACATCCTTGTTGGTAGAGAAAAGAAGACACAGGAGTCGGAAATGTAAACAATGAAGAAAATCACATTTTTTGAAGGAGTGAGGTTCACATAGGAGACAAGTAAGAAATGTACAGAACAGTTAAAAAAAAATCTTTTCAGTTACAGCACAGGTACAGTTGTTCTGAGTCCATCCTTTTATTTGCATGGGAAGTGTTAAATGAGCAGCGCTAGTATTTAAACTAACTCAGTCGCTACCTGCTTTAGTTGGAAATGAGGAAACAACTTATCCAGGCTCCTTCCACTTCAAAGCCCATGCCTTATGTCATCCTGCCCAGTGGTTGAAGTGAAACCATACAGTAGGTACTCCGTGTTGTCAAGTTCTTGTTCTATCTTGTGATGCGTTATATATTTTACATGACATTTTAGTCCAGCGGTCACCCTTGGAGGTTGGAGCGTATTTATTTTAGTATATGATATTGAGCAATGTATGGGCTTGAGATTGAAGCAAGTTGACATTAGTATTTGAAATCAAGGAGTTCTTCAAGCCCTAATCCACTCTCTTTATCCTGTGCAGAACACTTAGGTTTCTTCTCTCCTTCTGCCCTATTGTTGTTGCTGCTGTCTGCGTGCTTCATTTGCATGTACAAGCCTTGTAACTCTGAATGATCTCTTCTCAGTGTTGTGCTGGGATAGGAACTTGGTGCATTGTTGTTGTAGTGAGTAGGCTATTCTTTCAAATCTCCAAAATGTGTTGGCTAATTTTCTATAACATTGCCAAATTTCAGTCAAATTTGTCACAGCATTTTTGAGATTTTGGGGTGTTTGGTTTTTCTATGGTTTACCCCTAAATATTGATATGTTGAAATTTCCTTTCTTTGTAGATACCTACTGAAATTTACCATCCAGGCAAATTTCAAAGCAGTGGAATTCAAAGTGTGACAGGGTTAAAGATACATTGATATCACACCATCTACTGTATATCCATGGTTCAGCCTTTAAAAAGCCATGATATTGAAATCCTTTGCAGCATCTGATGAAGACAGGCAAGCAATTAGGAGTTCTAAGGCAGCCATCAGGGACAGCCTTGAACTAAGAAATGCTAACCTTGGACGTCAGGATTTCCACTGAAATAGCATGACTTTGGGTCCATTTTTTGTGTTGCAGCTACATGCACCCTGTCAGATGAAAATGTGTGATGACCTCATTAAAGACATTGTGAACAATGAGCAAGAGTTATTGTATTAATACATTTTATTTATATTCTTATGGTATTATGACTTTAACTGATTATTTGCTTGTAGGTAGGTGTGTTGTAAGTAAATGTATTAATCAATTGAAGATTTATTTTTTTATCTTTTTTTTAAAACCTTGTTAATTTAACTTATCAGTTGGGTAACAAAGCATGAATGAGGGTCCCAGTAGATATCATCAAAGTGGTTTGAAAGCATTTTACTTGAAAAAATAATTCAGCTTCTAGGTATGTCCATACTAGCGAAACTTTACAATAGTTAATGCCTTTTGATAAGAAGCTAAATACAGAAGTTCCATTCCATGGCTTATTAAAGTACCTCCATTATTGAAGTGATCAAATATTGTGCCTTTTTCAGTAATATAATATTAAATATACAAATATTAAAAGTAACAACAGCTGTAAAATATTGCCATATCCTTCAAGTAGTTAACCAACTATTACGTAAGTAAACAAGTATTGGCATATAAATATCAAAATATCATGTAGGGCTTGAATTTGAATTTGTGGCATTGGGGATCCACTAATGTAATAGCAAATGGAGAGTTTATAATCTTGGGGGATATCAGCATAGGTTTTATGAACTTCCTCATTTTACTTAGTATGTGCATATTTTACATTTATTCTCTGACATTTCCTATCCAGCAACTGAAACATGCTGACATAATACAATATAAAAATTCAAATATTATATGTAAAGTGCTTTTGAATTAATGGATTCCAATATAATTCCAGATAAAACCTGTTTTTGTAACATACTTTTTAAAGTCTGGTTTGTCAGTAAACCACACTTTAAGTGTATGAATTTTGCTATTGTAAGATTTTATATTTTCATCATCATCATCATCTAGTCAAATAGTAATATTTACTGGATGAGTTTAATCAATTCAAATTTCAAGTGTCAAAAACTTGTGGTGCTTTATCTTTCCAAATCTGAACCCCCTTTTTTCTTTCTATATTTGTCCTATAATTAATGCTTACTGTTTGGCATCATTCTTTTCAGTTTTACATTAATCCTTTATTTCTAAACTCCTGTTATACGGCCTTTGTTTTGATGTTTTCAAAATCAGACTTTTCAACTTCTGGTTTTATATCAGTAATAAAATGACACGAAATATACTTTTTTTGTTTGTCCTGCCTAATACGTGTTGTAGTGATTAAGTGTCTCTGTTAACAAAGTACATATTTTAATAGGAAGATTTGCTTTGTCTTTTGAACTATTGAAACACAAAAAAAACAAATTAGTTTGGTGTTAACAAGTGGACAACTCATGTTATCGTTGATGTAGGAAAACCAAATAGATACTTCTATTGAGTCTTCTCTTGACGTTTTCTTGTTATTGCAGCCTGTCATCCCACAGTCCTATGAGTAACTGTGGGTGCGTGTGAGGTCCCCCTCCTCTGTGATCTTGAACTGTATATATTGGTTACAAAATGGATGAATAGGTTCATTACAATTCAGCTGTGTAAGACAGTACTGAAAGTGATTAATCTCGTTATGTTTTCATTTCTCCTTATGAATGCGTGACAGTACAAGTTAAAAATTACACTTTATTTAAAGTTTTTGTTGCTCTCAAAGCATGTACAAGTCTTTTTCTGAAGTAATTCCATCATAAAGTAAAAGTGGCAATAAATGTAAGACTGTGCGTATTAGTGATGCACCAATATGGAAATTCTGGACGATACCGATAACAGATGGTTTTTCTCCATCTTTGCCAATACCGATAACCGATGGCCAATATTATTTTTTTTTTAATTCAGGTTTGAATGTTTTAGGTACAGTTAGGTCCATAAATATTTGGACAGAGACAACTTTTTTCTAATTTTGGTTCTGTACATTACCACAGTGAATTTTAAATGAAACAACTCAGATGCAGTTGAAGTGCAGACTTTCTGCTTTAATTCAGTGGGGTGAACAAAACGATTGCATAAAAATGTGAGGCAACTAAAGAATTTTTTTAACACAATCCCTTCATTTTAGGGGCTCAAAAGTAATTGGACAAATTAAATAACTGGAAATAAAATGTTCATTTCTAATAATTGGTTGAAAACCCTTTGCTGGCAATGACAGCCTGAAGTCTTGAACTCATGGACATCACAAGATGCTGGGTTTCCTCCTTTTTAATGCTCTGCCAGGCCTTTACTGCAGTGGCTTTCAGTTGCTGTTTGTTTGTGAGCCTTTCTGTCTGAAGTTTAGTCTTCAACAAGTGAAATGCATGCTCAATTAGGTTAAGATCCGGTGACTGACTTGGCCATTCAAGAATGTTCCACTTCTTTGCTTTAATAAACTCCTGGGTTGCTTTGGCTGTTTGTTTTGGGTCATTGTCCATCCAATCAATTTGACTGCATTTAGCTGGATTCGAGCAGACAGTATGTTTCTGAACACCTCAGAATTCATTCGGCTGCTTCTGTCCTGTGTCACATCATCAATAAACACTAGTGTCCCAGTGCCACTGGCAGCCATGCACGCCCAAGCCATCACACTGCCTCCACCGTGTTTTACAGATGATGTGGTATGCTTTGGATAATGAGCTGTTCCAAGCCTTCTCCATGTTTTTTTCTTGCCATCATTCTGGTAGAGGTTGATCTTGGTTTCATCTGTCCGAAGAATGTTTTTCTGGAACTGTGCTGGCTTTTTTTAGATGTTTTTTAGCAAAGTCCAATCTAGCCTTTCTATTCTTGAGGCTTATGAGTGGCTTGCAACTTGCAGTGCACTCTCTGTATTTACTTTCATGCAGTCTTCTCTTTATGGTAGACTTGGATATTGATATGCCTACCCCCTGGAGAGTGTTGTTCACTTGGTTGGCTGTTGTGAAGGGGTTTCTCTTCACCATGGAAATGATTCTGCAATCATCCACCACTGTTGTCTTCTGTGGACGTCCAGGGGCCTCATGTATAACGCCGTGCGTAGAACTCACACTATAACATGGCGTAAGCACAAAAGCGGGATTGTGCGTACGCACAGAAAAATCCAGATGCAGGAATCTGTGCGCACGCATACTTTCACGTTCTTCCACTACATGAATCCCGATCAGCGTGAAAAGTAACGCACGTGCACGCGCCTTCTGTCCCGCCCCTACTCCTCCCAGAATTATGCCTCTTTGAATATGCAAATCAATATAAATAGCCTTCTGTGAAAAGACAATGGGAAAAGCACAGGGGAAAATATAAGAATTTCAGCGAATACGAAGTGGAGGCAAAGGAAAAACGTACTATTTGTTGGTTTAAACAGTGGTATAATCAACAAAAGGAAGTTGATCGAGTGACAGAGTGTCGGAAAAACTCGAAAGATCAAATTCACAAAGTCGCACAGTGCCCGAAATAAAAAAGAAATCGTATATCAAAGTCGGCGTGAAAAGGCAAGTCGTAGCCCACCGTCTGAGTGTCATATGAAAGCGTATTAGGGTACAAACAAAAAACATAGGCACACAGTGGGAAAAAAGCACGAAATGTCAACTTTAATCTCGAAATTTCCACTTTAATCCCGTAGTTTATTTTGCCATTAAAGTAGAACATCATAAACTTCATCTTAAAATCGTTTATTTTACTAGTTTCTCAAGTAGCATGTTAAATGCTTTGTTCTGTGTTTGATCTTCTATGTGCTCTATGTGTGTGAATCACTACGTGCTTCCGTTCTTTCTCTTTCTCCGACAGGACACAGAATGCATTACATTCGAGATATTACAGCTCTCTGAATAATTAAAATACTGAGATGTATACGTGATATCATCTTCATGAGATAGGAATGAAAGCATGTTATTAAACATGGGAACACGGTGGCGCAGTGATTGTTTATATCTCACGCAAGAGGCTTGCTGCACCATGTGCGACCTTCGATGAAATAATTTATTACAGAAGTACTGTCTCTTTCAAACGTACTAACCTCCAATTCCTGTCCATACTTTTCTTTCTCCAATCGCCACACAATCAGCTCTGTAATAGACGTTAAGCCATTTGTAAGCTTAGAACGCCGATTCTTCAAAACTTTTAAGGAACATTGAAATATCTTCGTAGTACATGTTTCATTATTCTATTCGTCTATCCTTCCAGTGTCGTGTCAGCACCAGCAAGAATACAGCGCAAGGCAGGAGCTATCCTTGAACTAGCTATACGCTGCGGCACCGTGTCCTCACATGTTTAATTATTAACAATACAGATTATTTAAATGAAGTTAAAGTTTTATCTGTATACTATAAGCAACATATTTTGCTGCATTTCATCTTAAAAATGATATTGTCATCATACGCGCTTTATAAAGTAGCGCAGGTTGTGCAATATTATAACTGTAGTGTAAGTTTACAGTGAGGTGATTGTACTTATAAGTACAAACAGTTCTACAAGGAGCACTTGATGGACTGATTGAGTGCGTTTATAGTTCTTGGGATGAAACTGTTTCTGAAACGCGAGGTCCGTACAGGAAAGGCTTTGACGCTTTTTGCCGTGATTGAGGTAGTGTGTACTTGAAACTGTATACCGATAATTCTCTTTCCGATCATCTGCTGCTGTGATTCACACTCAGATACAGTGATATAAATACTCCGAGTGGTGCAGTGAGAGTAATATGGAAAAAGATGATCCGCAGTGGCAACCCTTAACGGGAGCAGCAAAAAGAAGAACAAGATGCAGTGAGCGTAACAACGCTAAAGCAGTTATGGTATTTGGAATACTATGGCTATTCCCTGGCCCATTATATTGCTACAGGTTAATTACGATCAGATGCATTACACTAATAAACAATATGCAGTTAATTTCAGTGTATTTATAAAGCCGCGTCAGGAATGTGGAGCTAAGAAAGAAAGGGTGATCACACAGGAACAGTAGCACTGCTTTGACGCTGGGTGCCGCCAGTCTGCAAAACCGAGCGGAGAAATTGCGTACGCCAAGGTATGAGTTACCGTGGAAATGTGCGTGGCTTTACGCCAAGTTTAGGTTTTATACATCGCGATTTGAGCGTGGAAAGGTTCGTACGCAACATTTCTGTGCGTACGCACCGTTTATACATGAGGCCCCAGGTCTTTTTGCGTTGACGAGTTCACCAGTGCTTGCTTTCTGTCTCAACATGTACCAAACTGTAGATTTTGCCACTTGTAATATTTTAGCAATTTCTCAGATGGGTTTTTTCTGTTTTCGCAGCTTAAGGATGGCTTCTTTCACCTGCATGGAGAACTCCTTTGACCGCATGTTGTCTGTTCACAGCAAAATCTTCCACATGCAAGCACCACACCTTCAGAATACAATTTAGGACAGGTTTTTCTATAGAGCTGCTCTACTTATTGATCAACAGGCGTACAAAGAACAGAATTTTAATCCTCTTCAGATTTACTGTTAAATCTCCATTCACAGCCGACACAGATAAACTTCTTTCCTCTCATTAATGATAATGGGAAATAACCGCCATAACTAATGTTCCTTTTCAGTGTTGACCATGCAAATTTAGCCATGTCTGTTCAGTTACTTTGTGAAACAGACTTGCAGTGCCTTAATATATATGAGAGATGGACAGTGGCTTTCTATTATTTTTATGTTTAAGGTCCAAAATAGCTGGTTGTAGTTTTAAAATAATTACTATGTTTAAACAATCATGAATGATTTTATAGCTTTTATTTTTAGGGTCTCTGTCATATACTACGGGCAGTGACAAGTGTGCATGCCTTCAGTTTTCTCTGTGATCATGCCACTTTGTTTGCATAGAGAGTCACGTTTTTATGAAGAGCTATATTTTCCAGTGGCACTTTGTTTGAATGCTGCACTTTTCATTTGTGCGTTTTAAAAGTGAGCTATAAGCACTTCATGTTTTGCTGACATGCTGTGAGGACAAAAGTAAAAATACTGATTATAAAAATATATATGACCTAGAATTTTAAATCAGGATTTGAGTATTTTCATCTGTTTTTTGATGTGATCTTTCATCTTTGATATTGGGTAATTTAACAGCCCTGGTGTCCATGCATGCCAAAGAGCGTCTGAGACAGTTTGCTAGGATGTGCCTTTGGGGATCTTTTCTGGCCACTTCTATCAAACAATTAAGTACTTACGTTCAATATCTCAAACTAAATGCTTATACTTAAGTTCATTTTGTAATTTATGCACATTTATTATATTTATGCACGTTTGTTATATCCATTTGTTATTTATCAATTGATTGATTGTATTCTGTGAGTCCATATCTTTGTTTTTTGTTTCTGATGCTATATGCATTTTAAATTTGGGATTGATAGTTTACTAATCTGATTTAATCTACTGGTAATTTAGCAGTCTAGTTACAGAGAAGGGTCCCTATTGTATAATGCATTAATCTGCACTTTTTTGAAATTTACTAAACTAAACTGAGGTTGGGATTTATATTTTCCATTGAAGACTAATGCCCATCATTTTAATATAAAAAGAATCAGTGAAAAGCTGAAGCTGACCTGCAGTCAATCACATTACTGTACAAAAGGGTAATTTTACTTAAATACTTCATCCTTTTTTATTTGCTTAAAAGTTGGTCTGGCAGTAGGACCTCCATCTTCCCTTAATGCCCACATTTGGCTATATAGGGGTGGTTTTGAAAAGCTATAAAAAAAATGGAAGGGCTCTAGAAGAGCATGAAATACAACATTATATTCATCAAGTATAACATTTTATTATGCCATTTTAATTTTTTTTAAACATGATTACTTGATTAACTCTTAAACCAATCTGTACATTACTCAATTACCAATATACAGTAGTTGATAGTGACACTGAATTGCTATGTTTATAAAATGTACTGTTATCTATATTTGGCCAGTGTCCTAACAAAGATGTAGAGTCAGGCACCTTATCAGAGACACTGACGGTAGTGTTGGGTGGGATGACCAAAATTCTATATCACGGTATTTTTCAAAATGATACCGGTTTCAAAGTATTTAACGGTATTTTTTTCCCATGCATGAGTGGATGTTAACCACATTTTCCACTGCAATTACTACAGTAGACTGGCTAAGAATAACCTATTCCACTGTCATGAGAATTGTACATTTTACAAAAAATATTTTAATGCGCACAGAAGTATTAATACAGGCTTGCATGGCCCCATAAAGTGATAGTTTTCAAGGGGGTGGCACTAATGGAGAAGGAATCACATTGCATGGCAGATGCTGACAGATGCAGTCAAAATATAGAACCTCTTTATTAAACAAAGTTTGCAAACAACTTAAACTAAAATTTTGACTACATATTTCAACCATCCAAAGAGGCATTTAGACTTAGTAAAATATCCAGAGGTGCTTGTCAAAAGTTGTATTGCACTGAACATGTCTTAGAAACGGAATAAATAGTATTTTTTGTAAACCAACAACACTTTGTTAATGTTAACAATCTCTGTCCATCGACACGTTAAAGTGACTTTTTAAACAACTTTACCATCATTAAACTGCATGATATTTAAACTAATAAATAATAACAATGCAATAAATAATAGCGCAACTTCCAGTGATAATACTATTACTTCAAGCCCAGGTGCATTACACAGTACTCACCAAATAAAAATAAAATAAAACAAGTGCAACTTGGTGATGACATCTTTACCAACTGAACCATCAGTACGGCAAATTGCATTAATATGGACCTTGCTTCAAGCTAAGCTTATATACATGAAAAATAAAACTGCAACTTCCACTTATAATGCTATTTGTGGTATAACCCTATGGAAGTGTATTAGTGCCACGGTGAAGGAAAAAAAAATCTGGACACAGTGAAGGAAAAAAAAAAACATGTTGACTTTATTCTCGACATTTCCACTTTATTCTCATAGTTTATTTTGTCATTAAAGTAGAATGTCATAAACATCATCATAAAATCAGTGTTTAATTTACTAGATATTCTCAAACCCCGTCATAAGTTAATGTAGCACATTAAATACTGTTCCCTGACCCAGTTGTTAATCGCTAATTGCTTCTTAAACTAACTTCCTCTGCACTAAGAGGAGGCGCAGGCAGCTATTACCGCACAGAATACATTCACTTTATGATATTCCTGCTCTCTGAAAATTTTGAATGCTAAGATAAATACTTGAAATCATTTTCATGATGAAATGCATTAAAGCAGGTATTAAACATGCATGGTAGTGTGGCGGTAGTGTTGCTCCCTCTCAGTAAGGGGTCCCCAGGTGTACGTTCAGTGTAGAGAACTTTATGGCAGGTGTGACGACGCTCCTAAAAAAACTGGATGTATGAATGGGTATCGCACAGGTTTAACTTAAATATTGGGTTCGTGATCTGGTGGTCGGTGCCACTTTCTTCTGAGCGGACTTTCTTTATTGTATGTGTGCTGCCTCTGTCTGATGTAACAAACCCCCAGTTCCTATCCTTCCTTTTTCTTTCTCCACATTACCAATCACCACACGATAAATGTCTTTGTGAAATTAAAACTAGTTATAAACTTAGACCACGGAGTGTTCAGAACTTTAAAAAAAATCTTCGTTATACATGTTTAATTATGCCAACCATTCAGGGTTGCACCCATCCCAGCAAGCATTGTGTGCGAGGCAGGAGTAAATCCTGAACGTAGCGCCAGCACATCGCAGGGTGAATATAATGTAACAAAACCCCACATCCTACATGACTTTGAAAGGAAACTGAAGCACGCCGAGTAACCCACCAGAAAAACATGTAAATTCAAGACAGGGAACACCCTTGACCCCCTTGCTGTGAGGCAGGTGTGCAACCTCCATGCCACCGTGCTCACACATGATTAATACATGCTGTAGCTGCGTTTTCACAAAGTTTCCAAAATTCAGCAGCTCCAACTTAAAAAATGGGATTCAACAAAAGCCTGACGCGCAGAAATGATTCCACAGACAAAATATCTTCGTTTTTAAAAGTTTAGTTAAGTTTGAAAGTAAAACGGTTCACACAAAAAAGAAAATTAAAAATAGCAAAAAAAAAAGAAAAAATTATAATAAGAAAAAATTTAGTTCAAAGCTTAATCTTGTTACATCTTAAATCGTTACTAGTCACTTATAATTTCTGAACCATTTCAAAACGTTTCTGAACCATTTCAAAGCGGTCAGAAAACTGTATGCTTATCCCATTTCTAACTTAAAATGGGTTTATCAAGTCCTTCTTTACTGGGACCTGTTCTAAACACAACTAAACCTAATATCCCACTGTTTCTCAGTTATAGCAAGAAGATTCTATCTCTTACTAACTTATAGGGGGAAAAAGATTATACCATTGTCTATGAATAAAGAAGAAATTATATTCTATTCAAATAAAGCAAACATTAGTATGAGTTTAACTCAAAACTTTAACTTTCTAAGATTGGCTCTTACATTTCCGGCCCCTAATTGGCTATGCAGGAGCGGAGTCAATTACTATACTTTACATCAATATGAGCCAGTTAGCTTTATTTTAACTATTGTTTTCAAACCACTAGCAATAACACTGCAAACAAACATTTTAAAAATTTCTCATTTTAAACATTGGCTGTTTCTTGAAGCAGGCACAGTTTGTTCACGGGTCTGTCCAGTGTGCTGGTTTTGGTCTGCACACAAACTCTTGTTACTGCACCTTTGGGATCTGGCATTGTCTTGATGACTCGACCCATTACCCAGGAATTGCAAAGTGTAGCTTTATCTACAATTAAAACAACGTACCCTGGTTCAAAATTTCTTCTTGGTGCAAGCCATTTTTGACGTTCTTGAAGTATTGGTAAATGCTCTTTAGTCCATCTTTTCCAAAACAAATCGGCCATGTATTGAATTTGTTTCCAGCGTCTTCTTGGGTATGGTTCATTCTCTGAAACGAGTTCGGGTGGTAATTTAGGTTTTTTCTTCAGTAACAACAAGTGATTGGGTGTGAATGGTTCTAAATCATTTGGGTCATCTGATGTCTTTGTAAGGGGTCTGTTATTGAGTATTGATTCCACTCTACACATCATTGTAGGAAGGTTTTCATCATCGAGTGTTTGTTGGTTTAGTGTTGAATTTAAGATATTTCTTATGCTCCTTTTTTGTCTTTCCCACACTCCACCTTGATGAGAAGCTGATGGTGGATTGAAAATCCATTTGATTTGTTCTTGCATCATAGCGTCGCAGATTTTTTTGTGTTCCAATTTTTTAATAGCTTCTCGTAGCTCTCTTTCTGCCCCAACAAAATTTGTTCCATTGTCTGAGCGCATGATTTTAACTTGTCCTCTTCTATCGGTAAATCGGAGTATGGCTTGGATACAAGAATCAGTGTCTAAGCTATGTGCAATCTCTAAACATGTGAAAATTACTCCATACCTCTTAACTAGGCTTCTTCCTCTTTTGACTAGGAAGGGACCAAAATAATCGACTCCAACATTTGTAAACGGTGGTTGGTTTGGTGCTAGGCGATCTTCTGGCAAATCTGCCATATTTTGCTCACCTACTTTGGCATTGTATCTTCTGCACGTTGTGCACTTTGAAATTATTTTTCTGATAGCTGAATTCGCTTGAGGTATCCAGTATTTTTGGCGTAGCTGTGCGAGCACATAGTTGCGCCCACAATGTCCAATTCGTTTATGAATGTGTTGCAATATTAGAGAAGCAACATGTGAATGCTTGTGTAGAATTGCAGGATATTTAGCTTCTTCGGGCATTGCAGCTTTGCAGAGTCTTCCTCCAACTCTCAGTATTCCATCTTGTATGATCGGGTCAAGTTTATAGATTTTACTGTTCTTTTTTACACAAGTCTTTTTCTTTAAAGCCTAGCAAAATGACACCTTTTATTGGCTAACTAAAAAGATTACAATATGCAAGCTTTCGAGGCAACTCAGGCCCCTTCTTCAGGCAAGGTTTACATCTTGCCTGAAGAAGGGGCCTGAGTTGCCTCAAAAGCTTGCATATTGTAATCTTTTTAGGTAGCCAATAAAAGGTGTCATTTTGCTTGGCTTTTCTCTACATTCATAATGGCTAACACGGTATAACACCCTAGTACTTCTTTAAAGCCTTTAATTCTTCTGGAAATTCTTGCTGTTGACTGAGGCGGATAAGCTCTGTTTCGGCTTTAACTAAATCGTCTAGAGAAATTGGATTTGTTTTTAAAGTCAGTTTATACCTTTTCATGTGCTTTGCAATGAGTGATTTTTGTTCTTCTGGATCACTTTTAGTCTGACTGACTTCTAATTGAAATGTTTTTCTTTTATTTCTTAAGTTCAGCATTAAGTCTTTAAACTTGAGGAACCAAGCCACTGCTTTCTTCAAGCGATGCCAATCTGAAAAATAGGTGATTAGTTTGTTGATGGGCTCGATTGCTTCCTCTATTTTTGTCATGTTGACTGCACAAGTTTTAACTTCTGGATCATCTTCAGTGAGTGAATCGTTTGGTTGATCTGGTCTTTTTGGCCACTCCCGTTCGGGCTTCAATAAGAAACTTGGACCTTTTGACCATGTGGTGCTTTTGAGAAAGTTTTCTATGTTTAGCCCTCTGGATGCTTGATCCAGCTGGGTTAAGGACAGATGTGACATACCTCCACTGTGAAGGCTGTGAATGATCTCTGATCACGGAGATTCTGTTGGCAACAAAGGTCTTGAACCGAGTGCTTTAATTTGAAATGCATTTTAGCACCGTGGTGCTGTCAGTCCAAAATGTAGATTCTTCTAAGGGCATTTGAAGCTCACCTTTAAGCATTTTGTCCATTTTAAGTGCCACAACGGCTGCAGTCAGCTCCAATCTTGGAATCGTGACCTGCTTCAATGGTGCAACTCTTGACTTGCCCATCAGGAATGAACAATGCTTTTTGCCCTCTTCATTGGTTAAGACAAGGTAAGTGACAGTGCCATATCCGTCTTCACTAGCATCTGCAAAATGGTGCATTTGTGCTGTCTTTATGGTTCCAAACCCGGTAGGTTTGAAGCATCTGTTCACTTTATAGTCTGTAAGTAACTGCAAATCATCCATCCATTTTTTCCATTTCTGAATGTGTTTGACTTCTACTTCTTCATCCCACCCAAATTTCTCTTTGCATAAGTCTCTTAGAATAAGTTTTGTTGGCAGTAGGGCGGGTGCTAGAAAACCAAGTGGATCATAATCTGAGCTAACAACAGACAGAATACCATGCCTTGTAGCGGGCTTGTTTTGTAACTTAATCTGAAATTTGAAACTGTCCGTTTCTGTGCACCACTGGACACCCAGGGCACGCTCTGTGGGAAGGAGACTGTGGCTCAAGTCTAAGTCCTTTTGTTCATGAGCTCTGTCTTCTTCTGGTATAGACAATAAAACTTCTCTGTTGTTACTCACCCACTTAGTCAAGTGGAAACCCCCCTTTGAGGCATAGAGCTTGGAGGTCCTTTGCCAGCTTTATTGCTTGTTCCTGTGGACGAAAAAGGCACACTGAAAAGCAGACAGATAATAGTTTCTAAATTCTCCTGTTTGTTAATTTGGAGTCACAGTAAGTAGAGATTCAAAAGAGTATAAACTTATTGCCGCAAAGCTCAATTGAACCCTGATCAAAAGCCAGGAGGGGTTTTTTATACTTCAGCATCTCATGATTAATAAGACAGAAAGAACATCCTTATCAAAACAGTAAAGTTAAACAATATGTCTGTTGAGCTAAGCATTATCTGTGTTTTGGAAGCTAAGCACAGGAGAGACGCCTTTGCATAAACTACATGTACAGTTCTGCAGCCTTGTGACCTTGTCCCTGAAACATTCACTCTGAGAAAGGGAAAAACAAGAAACAGCTTACATTTTATTCATCTGGACACTATTTCTCCTGAACCCTGGAATAACATATTTTTGTTAGTTCATAAGCCAAAGCGTCTCTCACTGGCAAGTTAGAAAAATAGTTATTATAAAAATTCTAATTTACTAAACACACAAAATACATGGTGCTGAGGAGAACATTCTTCTTCTACATTCCTCTGTTGTCACTGACCTTAAGCAGTCATCCACGTAGAAGTTATTGAGAACGGTGTTAACAGCTTCCTCAGGAAATGTATCTCTGGAGTCTTCGGCTGTTCTACGCAAAGCATAAGAAGCACAACTGGGTGAAGAAGTAGCACCAAAAAGATGTACTGTCATTTTGTATTCTTCAAGGTCTTTACTTAAATTACCTTCAGGCCACCATAAAAAACGTAAAAGATCAGTGTCTCTATCTGGTACTTTTTCTTTGGATGATACACACCGTGATGTGGGATGTACCACACTCTGCCTTCATTGCAATTTAAGCTTTCTTTGGGTACCCTGACAGCGTAACCATTGTCTATAATGTCTTTCATGAAGGCTTTATAGTCTCCGTGGAAGCCTGAATTTTTGTTAAATTTTCTTTTGAGTCCAATAGCACGCTGTTCAGCAATACATCGATTGTTTGGCATTTTCAGTGTTTCATCCTTCAAAGGCAAATTTAAAGAGTAATGGCCACCTACCAGACTCGCAGATTCTGAGGCTATGCGCATGAACTTGATGTCCTCCTGTGACATCTCCTCCTTTTCTTCACAGCTGCACTCTGGAAAATCTGTGTTATACTGTTGCAGCAACATATCCTCAATCTCTGTAATTGACACACGATTGATTGAATGTTTGGGCATCTTACCACTTTGTTTTGTGAGGTCATCTATCTCTTTGTATGGTCCACCAACCATCCATCCAAGTGCAATCTTCATAGCATGAGGTCCACCTCCTTGGCTAGGTATGAATCGTGACTGCTTGAAGATTTCTGGGTAGTTGATTACTATTAAAAGATCAACTTCAGAATCAATATGAGTTAGACGTACCTCTTTTAGATATGCCCACTTATCGATGTCTTCTTGTAGTGGAATATTTTCTCTGTCCACTGGAATGGAGACCTGTGTAAAGACTTTTGGCAAATCAATATATTTATCATCATTGAGACCACAGACTTGTAAATCTGATAAGACAGAACTTTGAGTTAGCACCTTTGAATCATAATCATAGTTGTTCATAGTTTTGAGAAATACTTGTGTTCTTTTCCCTTGAAGGCTTAATTGTCTCTGGAGCCTTTCAGTGCAAATTGTTACTGTACTGCCGAGGTCTATAAAGGCGTATGTTTCTACATACCTTTCGCTCTTCTTAGATTTTACCTTAACAGGAACTACTTGCAGCGCACATTCTTCTCCGGCCCCAGTAAAGTTACAAGTTCCGGTCTCTCTATTTCATTTTCAGTAGATGTCGCCACACTAGCTGTAGATTAAGATGTTGCTCTGGAACCTTTTTTGATATGCAAGATGTCTGGGTGCTGAAAAGAACATGTCTGACATTTCATTCTTTCTTTACAGTTCTTACCAAGGTGCCCCTGTTTGAGACAGCGAAAACATAAACCTTTAGATTTCAAAAAGTCAATTCTTTCTTTATGTGGCAGTTCTTTGATTTTACTACATTCAGCAAGAGTATGTTGGCCATTGCAGAATACACAAGGCTTTTTAAATGCATATATATCATTAGCAGACTTTTTGACAAAGATTTCTTGAGTTCCCTTTTCAGCAGTATCAGTTATACTTGTAGTGTAAGTACTTCCTGATTTCTGACCATACTTATGAGGGGGCAACCTAACGTTGTCAGTCTTTTCCTTTTTCTCTTTGCTGCCGTAAATATGATGCATAAATATCTTAGCCTGTTTATGTAAAAAGATAGTTAAGTCACGAATTTCTATCTCTCTTTTTTCTTCTTCTTCAATTTCATAAGCTATATCCCCCCACTTATTTTGTAGAGAATATGGGAGCTTTGAAAGTATAGTACGGATATTTTCATTGCTATTAAATGCTGCTCGATTTTTAGCTTTAGTCATGGAGTCCATACAGTTATCGAGAAAGGTTGCATAGTCTCTCAAGGCCTCCCCATCTTTTTGTTTTATTTGAGGCCACTTCAATGCTTTACTTATGTATGCGTCTACTACAAACGCTTGGTTGCCATAGTAACTGTCAAGTTGCTCTCTAGCCTTTTTATAACCTTCATCTGGTGGCAATAGTGTACAATCATTAATCATTTCTTGAGCTGATCCTCTTGTATATTGAATCAAATAATCTAATTTATCTTGTGGGTCTGTTAGTACATTACCTATAGCGTGATTGAAGGCTCTGATAAATTTCATGTAAGTCATTGGGTCACCTGAAAATAAAGGGACCTGTCTGTGTGGTACTTCAACACGCTGAACTGGAGGTGGTGGAGTAGGAGTAGTAGCTCTGTTTTGTTGGGTTAACGATTTAGCCATTTCAGTGACTGCTGTCTGATATTCAGCTTGATTCTGTCATTCCTGCCTTTCCAACTCAAGTTCATCTAACCTTCGTAGGATTCTATCAAGTGTCGATTGTTCAACCAAAACTGCCGTAGAAGGTGATGATGCTGCTGCAGCGCTTTTCTGGGCTAAAGAGTCATATTTAATATCTAAAGCACGCTTTAATTGCGAAGTAGCCTTTCGCTCCTTTGACTTTGAGCGTTTCCGTTCTTGCAATTGCATATCTTCGAATTGGTTAATTAGCTGCTTGTCGGATTTATGTGATAACAGTCTATTTGCATCTTTCAGCCATAGCTTTGTAACAGAAATAAATTCGTTCCAATTCTTAGAGCTTTCAGCGAATGTCGTTTTCTGTTTCTTAATCGCGCCTTCTTTACTCAGCATTGATATTAGCCTTTGATTCAACTCTTCTATCTCACTGTGCGTCTCGCAAAAATTTTCAAGTCTTTCAGCTACTTCTGAATGATTTTCTGGAGTATCTTTAAGACTTTCTATTTCAGCTATAAGCACAGAAAGTTTATCTTTCCTCTGACTTATGTGACCTTTAAGATCTCCGATTACATTTTCTGGCTTCGAGTCTGTACTCAATTCAATACTAACTTCACTGGAATTATGCTTAGACATTGCCATGACAACAGCTGATTCTCTTGACAGCAACAAACGTCACAATAGGAACGTTCCAACAAAGCGGATATTTCCTTATAACGAGGCTTCAAAATCTCAGGCAAAAGCAAAAGCGATCATCTACAAAGTCTCTTATAACATCGCAGTCTCTTAAAAAATCTTCTCAAGTTCAGGTGCGGCGACCTTGCTTTCATTACGGTAGTGCAGAGATAGAAGGTAAAAGCACAGTACCTCGAGATGACTCAGTTCTTTTTCTTTCATTGACAAGTTCAGGAGAAGAAGCGTCCTCGGATGGTAGATTCCAGTTCAAGTTCGAGGCTTTCAAGATGGCAAGTTTTCTGACGAAAATGTAGCTGCGTTTTCCCAAAGTTTCCAAAATTCAGCAGCTCCAACTTAAAAAATGGGATTCAAGAAAAGCCTGACGCGCAGAAATGATTCCACAGACAAAATATCTTCATTTTTAAAAGTTTAGTTAAGTTTGAAAGTAAAACAGTTCACACAAAAAAGAAAATTAAAAATAGCAAAAAAAAAGAAAAAATTACAATAAGAAAAAATTTAGTTCAAAGCTTAATCTTGTTACATCTTAAATCGTTACTAGTCACTTATAATTTCTGAACCATTTCAAAACGTTTCTGAACCATTTCAAAGCGGTCAGAAAACTGTATGCTTATCCCATTTCAAACTTAAAATGGGTTTATCAAGTCCTTCTTTACTGGGACCTGTTCTAAACACAACTAAACCTAATATCCCACTGTTTCTCAGTTATAGCAAGAAGATTCTATCTCTTACTAACTTATAGGGGGGAAAAGATTATACCATTGTCTATGACTAAAGAAGAAATTATATTCTGTTCAAATAAAGCAAACATTAGTATGAGTTTAACTCAAAACTTTAACTTTCTAAGATTGGCTCTTACATATGCTTTAATGCATTTCATCATGAAAATTATATCAAGTATTTATCTTAGCATTCTAAATGTTTAGAGAGCAGGAATATCATGAAATTAATGTATTCTGTGTGCTGCCTGCACCTCCTCTTAGTGCAAGAGGAAGTCAGTTTAAGAAGCACATAGCGATTAACGTGGCTCCGGGAACACTTAACACAAAGCATTTAATGTGCTACATAACTTATGACGGGGTTTGAAAAAATATAGTAAATTATACATTGATTTTAGGATGAAGTTTAGTTTCAACATTCTACTTTAATGACAAATTATGATAATAAAGTCAACATGTCTACTTTAATCTCGACCTAAACGGCAAGAATAAAGTCAACATGTCGACTTCATTCTCGTCATAAGCGTTGAGATTAAAGTGAAAATGTCGAGAATAAAGTCAACATGTCGTCACACTATTGCACAGTACCCAGGTAGATTACACAGTATTGAAAAAAAAATAAAACAAGTACAACTTGGCTTGCAGTATTATCCAGTAGTATAGAAACAGTATTCACACATTTGAACATAATGGTCCACATCCGACCTTTTAAAACCAAAGTATCTCCAGACAACAGACACGGCTACTTTTTTCGGCAAAAGTTCTTTTGTGTCATCATGTTCAACTTTGTCTGCTACAGCTTCAGTTTCAGAATGTTCTCTGTCCATTTTCACTGTTCAATAACTCCACTAACGCATATACTCCGTTGTATGCTTGTTTAGTGGTGCAGCAGTGAAAAAGGTCCCTCCTTAAACAGTTTCTCGCTGTGCCATGTTCTGAACGTTGTTTAGGCTATTTAAACCGGTGAACAAAAATAAAAAACGGTTTTTGGTATGAACCGGTATACCGCCTAGCACTAACTGACGGTGAAATTATTGGTGATAAGTCATTAGCCATGGCTGCTACATACTTGGAATAGGTTGAACTGTTTGAGGAGCTGTTCATAGCCCAGCAGACAAGCAACAAATCAGTGGCCAAAGCTGCTGGAAATGAGAAGATCTCATACGGGGTGGAGTAAAGTGCTCTTGTAGGCTTTCTATCCATTATAGACAATAGAACGTTAAAGGATGACTCTCTGTCTAGTGTAGGAGAAAATTTAATACATACAGGCACCCCCCACACTGGAATGCCCTGATTTAAGCAATTAAACACAGGCAGGAGAAAGCATCAATCGTTATTCTTTATCTAAATATTCGAAGAGGTAACAAGTGTATTACATGTTAGCCACATGCTAGTCACATTGCTACAAAGGAAAAAAATGTCCTCAGGCTATATTTATATAATTCATTGATAAGGTCACTTTTCTTTTAAAGGAATTCATTACAAATTCAGAAAACTTTTAACATGATTGGTTACACCTAGTCGCTAGCAGGACATGGCAAATTTTGATACCTTATATGACCACAATTTGATTGATAGTGCTGTTTGTTTAGGATGTACGTGACTTTTTGAATGTATGTTTTTCATTTTTATTTTTGGGAGCTGTGTGAACACTTAAAAAGAAGGAAAAAAGAACAATGGCCTATATAAATATATATAATCCAGCTTGGTACAAAACGGGAAACACATTTTATCATAGTGAATAAAAATAACAGCGTAAGCTTTTAAGCATAAGTTCAGAAGGATATGAGACTCAGACACATACCAGGTACACACTGGAGCAGGGTTCAAATTTAACTCTTACACTAGGTCTCCATTTATCCGTCCATCTTCCATACACTTTCATGTCCCTTAGTTGCTGCTTTTGCCTCCACTAACAACCCTTATCCAAGTACAGTACACCCTTGAAATTCGCGGGAGTTACGTTCCTAGAGCACCCGCGAATTGTGAAAAACTGCGAATTATGGATGTGGTTAAAAAAATGCCTATTTTTATAGTTTAAACCCTAAATATGCTCCCAAAACACTTTAATTTCATTTCAACCTCGGCTTAATACATTACCTAAAAAAAAAAATGTAAACCTAAACCCGTATACTGTACAGTACTATACTGATATGTCACCCGCAGTGCTATAATGTAAAATACCGATGTTACCGCTATATGTACTGTAATTCATGCAAGCGCGTTTTCATTGCCAGAAACCTTAGAAGGTGCTGGGCGTTTTGACGGCATCTTGGGGCTTTAACCCTTATACTGCCACATACTGTACTTAGGGGTTAATGCATACCTGGGCACCAAATACTTTTTTGCTGCACTTTAAACGTCACAGTTCACAAAGAAAAAGTGAAATTTTAATGGAACACATTTTTTTTCATGCAAAGAGCATCACAAATACTGTGACACTGATCATTTTACACACTGCCAATGAACTGTAAAAACTATTTAAAAAAAAACTACTGGAACAATATGTACAAGGTGCAGCTGACGCCATTGATGAAATTCTGTTAATCACCGAGCCAACTGCGCTTGAACTGTCTGCACGCAAGCACACAGAGGTAAACGCTGACGCCGACAGGCTAGTCTAGTGCAGTGGGTCAATCCCAGAGACAGTGAGGCTGCAGTGCCAATATTCTTCTTCTTTTGGCTGCTCCCATTAGGGGTTGCCACAGCGGATCATCTTCTTCCATATATTTCTGTCCTCTGCATCTTGCTCTGTTACACCCATCACCTGCATGTCCTCTCTCACCACATCTGGCATTTAAATATTAGGATTCTTGGAAAAATCTGACTGAAAAGAAAGTTTACAAACTGAATATTTTCATGTGAGAGTTATTGTAATTGTAACATTTAAAAATAGTTTTTTTTTTTTTTTTTTCTGAAAAAATGGTGGAAATGAGACATTTGTTACCCTCTTAAGTGTGTGCTGCAGATGATATCAGCATACGTGTTTATTTGTTAATTTGATGCTTAGAAAGATAATATTGATTTGAATATAAAGTTTAAACTTTAATAACAGTTACTGTGTTTTATGCACTGTAATCTGGCAATTACTTAGTGCAAGAAATTTTAAGGGATTAATGAACAAATAAATTGTATACAGAATCTCCTGAGAGATGCATGCATTAATCAAATTAATTAAATAAACCTATTTTAATCTTCATATAATGCTTAATATTTATAGAATATTGTTATAAAACCAGTGTGCTTGCTGTAAACATATCCAGCTTTATTTTGTATATATATTTTTTTCCTTTTTTCACTTTTAAAACTTTTTACCAGTTTCACTTGTACATATTATGCTTGCTGAAATAACGAGTACCTGTTTAGGCTACTGAAATGTTAAAATTTGTATATACCACCAAACTGCCAATTTTTAAACCAACACTTACCTCTCAGTTTACTAAGATAAATGCAAAAGTGCAGGAAGGAAAATAAGTTTTCTAACCTTTGGTCTTGACTTAATGAGTAACAATTGCAAAAGAATGAGCATTTGAGTGCATTTTAATAACAGTCATAGGTTGTAACCATGGAATGTTATATTTAAAACCTGTAGTTGTCCTGAATAAAAAGCTAACTGATCATGAAACATACAATTGAGTTGACAACAAGCACAGGTTGCAATGCATTTATTGTTTAATAAATTTTCCTATTATTTATATATACAATATATAAAAAAAATATAAAAATATTCCTTCTGCTGATACCAGCATAGGAGAGAGTTTCCCCCCACCCACAATTACAGCAGCCCAGGTAAGCAGAGAGCTGAGGAGACTTCGTGCCAGCAAAGCAGTGGGTCCAGATTGAGTATCGCCACGACTGCCTGTGCGTTGAAGCTGGGGAGTCCTCTACATCGCATCTTCAGCCAGAGCCTGGAACAGGGGATAGTCCCAATTCTTTGGAAAACATTTTGCATCACCCCAGTCCCAAAAGTATTCCGTCATAGTGAGCTGAATGACTTCCGGTCTGTCTCTCTGATGTCACATGTGATGAAGACCATGGAGCAGTTCGCATACCAGGAGAAGGTGGGAGTGGAGGATGCCATCATCTATATGCTACACTGATCCCTCTCCCACTTGGTCAGAGACAGTGGTGCTGTAAGATTTATGTTTCTGGACTTCTCTAGTGCCTTCAACACCATCCAACCTGGGAGTAGATTCATACCTGGTTGGATGGATCGTGGACTATCTTACAGACAGACCTCAGTATGTGCGTCTCGGGAACCGCAGGTCTGACATTGTGGTCAGCAACACAGGAGCGCCGCAGGGGACTGTGCTTTCTCCGGTCCTGTTCAGTCTATATACATCGGACTTCCAATACAACTCGGAGTCCTGCCACGTGCAAAAGTTCGCTGACGACACTGCTATCGTGGGCTGCAGGAGGAGTATAGAAACCTAATCAAATGTTAAATGGTGCAACTCAAACAACCTACAACTGAACACCAGCAAAACCAAGGAGCTGGTGGTGGATTTTAGGAGGACCAGGCCCCTCATGGACCCCGTGATCATCAGAGGTGACTGTGTGCAGAGGGTGCAGACCTTTAAATACCTGGCAGTGTAGCTGGATGATAAATTGGACTAGACTGACAATACTGACGCTCTGTGCAAGAGAGGACAGAGCCGACTATACTTCCTTAGAAGGCTGATGTCTTTCAACATCTGCAATAAGATGCTGCGAGGGGGTGGTGGGGGGTAAACGTTAACATTATACAAAGTTATTGTCTGTTATACCTGCATTTTAATTAATTTAATATTGTGTTTTTTTCAATATGCTGCTGCTGGAGTATGTGAATTTCCCCTTGGGATTAATAAAGTATCTATCGATCTCAGGAACTTATTGAGGTAAACCTTATAGGACTTAGAAGGCCAAACCTTTGGTCAAACCAAATCATGACCTACTTTAAGAAAATAGATGCTATTTTAAAATAGATGCTGGGGATAATTCTTATCTGTAAGAGCTGTATCAAGCAAGCAATCAAGCACCATACAGAGACAAATGTGTAACCATTTGAAAGCAAACCTACTGCATTGTTTTGTTTTTTTTATTGGACAAACATTTGACTTTTGAAAGAAAGATGATCTTAATGGAGTGTACGTTTGCAATATGCTGTGCAGCATCTTATTTTGGCAGGTTGTGAATACAATGGGGAAAATGCTGTATACCTTAATTTTCAACATTTGAATGGGGAAATTGTGAACTTCATGTATAACAGTAAGAAAACGAATTACTTTTTGCAACCTCTGTAAAATGTGTCTTTATTGTCAGTCCTGTTTAGTATGAATACAGAAGACGTTTAGCATTTTCAAACCCCTGGATTTGTTTAGTAACTACATTATTATTGCTCAGTTAATTACTGTCATTGTGCATGAGTCAATGGGAGTGACACATGAAACTGGGGCTGTTCATATTAGAAAATAACCTAATAAATATACTTTGTTTTGAAATGTTTTAGCACCATAATACTGGTGGAATATCTACTATTGCATATGTAGTGATGAAGTATCGTCATTATTGTAATGTCATTTGAGATTAAAGGTTGGAAATATTAAAATGTGGTTTAATTATTCATTTGACATCTCTTAATCTATGGCATAATTTTTTTTCCACCGCTAATACATTCCATTTGCACTTTCTAGCTGGAGTTTAAAACTGTCACTAAAATATGGTGTTAATATATTTATAAATATGTATAAATAAATATTTATAAATATTAAAACACAATATTTTATAGAATCAACCAACCTTTTTGGTAGACATTACATTTTATGCTGTTCTTAATTCTTTTACTATTTGAATGTTGAACCATCCCATATGTATAGCTGTAACTTTTATCAGAAGTTACATATTTTTGCATGTATTGCTTTCCATTGCAACCATGGCTAAAACTTCCTGGAACCCCCTTAGAGACTGTTTTAAGCACTTCATAATAAACACATTAACTGCTGTGTTTCAGCCTGTAGACTTGCTCTATTTTTCTGGACTCGGCTTACAGTTTTTTAAGTAGTTGAGTTAGGAGTTACTTTAGAAAAGCAGGCAATTCAGTTGTGTTAAAGACAGATACCTTTGACATCATAATAGCTTAATGCTTTCCCTTGCTATAGTCTTGTCTTGTAAGATTTAAAGTCTGGGTATTTATCTTGACTTTCAGAATGCTTTTCATAAGATACCACGTGAGAGGTTGGGCATCAGTCCAAAAGAAATGGGCGATTAGGGTGTAGTTTGTAAGTAGGTGCATATGCAGGAAACAGTGGGTTATGGAGTCTTTTTTGAAATTTAGTGATGTTAAGAGTGGGGTCTATAAGGAGTCTGTATTTAATCAATTATTTTAATAATTGTCATACTATTAAGAATAGTAATAGGATGGGATAATTTCATTTAAATATTAGTCGCTTGCTTAAGCTTGAAAACTTGGCTTTGCTTTAAAGTATTTGTTTCTCAAACATTCTGATATTGTGGTATTAACAGAAATTTAAGAAATTTGCAGTAGATTCAGAAAGTATTTAGAGCCCTTGACTTTTTGCACACTTATTTTCAGGTGGATTAACTGATTATAACCTGTTTAGAATGGACAGAAAGTCAAAAGGAGGTAGTGTAGCCATTTACTGTATACAACAGCTACAATGATGTATTTCTTGTATAGCCCAAATTTACACAAGGAATGCCTCAATGGGCTTTAATAGGCCCTGTTTTTTAAAAACAATTAAAAATAGCTATTCAGAACGAGACCACCTTCCAGATAGGTTGGGAGTGCAGTGGGTGTCAAAAAATGGGGTACCGGTAAGTACAATTCACAAAACTAAACACAAATCTTTTTCACAGAGCAAGATGGACAATCTATCATTGCATTGTGTAGTAGTTCATCTTTTCCATCTGTAGTTCCTAATACTGTTACAATGGAAAATGTTTGCATTTGTTTGGAGCAAGATTTTCAGTAGCAGGTTATACAATGAAGAGGCCATCATTTAGCAAGCAACAGCATTGCAAAGGTGGATGAGGGAGATAAGGTAATTAAATATACAGTGGAACCTCGGTTCACGACCATAATTCGTTCCAAACCTCTGGTCGTAAACCGAATTGGTCGTGAACCGAAGCAATTTCCCCCAGAGGATTGTATGTAAATACAATTAATCCGTTCCAGACCGTACGAACTGTATGTAAATATATTTTTTAAAATATTTTTAAGCACAAATATAGTTAATTACACCATGGAATGCACAGTGTAATAGTAAACTAATGTAAAAACATTGAATAACACTGACAAACACCCAGGCTCCCTGCTCAGCTGCACGTACAGGCTCGCTCTCAGCTGCACACGCTCTCTGTCTAGCACGCGAGCCTGCCTGCTCGCTCTCTGTCTAGCACGCGAGCCTGCCTGCTCGCTCTCTGTCTAGCACGCGAGCCTGCCTGCTCGCTCTCTGTCTAGCACGCGAGCCTGCCTGCTCGCTCTCTGTCTAGCACGCGAGCCTGCCTGCTCGCTCTCTGTCTAGCACGCGAGCCTGCCTGCTCGCTCTCTGTCTAGCACGCGAGCCTGCCTGCTCGCTCTCTGTCTAGCACGCGAGCCTGCCTGCTCGCTCTCTCTCTAGCACGCGAGCCTGCCTGCTCGCTCTCTCTCTAGCACGCGAGCCTGCCTGCTCGCTCTCTCTCTAGCACGCGAGCCTGCCTGCTCGCTCTCTCTCTAGCACGCGAGCCTGCCTGCTCGCTCTCTCTCTAGCACGCGAGCCTGCCTGCTCGCTCTCTCTCTAGCACGCGATCCTGCCTGCTCGCTCTCTCTCTAGCACGCGAGCCTGCCTGCTCGCTCTCTCTCTAGCACGCGAGCCTGCCTGCTCGCTCTCTCTCTAGCACGCGAGCCTGCCTGCTCGCTCTCTCTCTAGCACGCGAGCCTGCCTGCTCGCTCTCTCTCTAGCACGCGAGCCTGCCTGCTCGCTCTCTCTCTAGCACGCGAGCCTGCCTGCTCGCTCTCTCTCTAGCACGCGATCCTGCCTGCCTGCTCGCTCGCTCTCTAGCACGCGATCCTGCCTGCCTGCTCGCTCGCTCTCTAGCACGCGATCCTGCCTGCCTGCTCGCTCGCTCTCTAGCACGCGATCCTGCCTGCCTGCTCGCTCGCTCTCTAGCACGCGATCCTGCCTGCCTGCTCGCTCGCTCTCTAGCACGCGATCCTGCCTGCCTGCTCGCTCGCTCTCTAGCACGCGAGCCTGCCTGCCTGCTCGCTCGCTCTCTAGCACGCGAGCCTGCCTGCCTGCTCGCTCGCTCTCTAGCACGCGAGCCTGCCTGCCTGCTCGCTCGCTCTCTAGCACGCAAGCCTGCCTGCCTGCTCGCTCGCTCATAAAAAAGATATCACGTATACATCTCAGTATTTTAATTATTCAGAGAGCTGTAATATCACGAATGTAATGGATTATGTGTCCTGTTAGAGAAAGAGAAAGCCCGTTTAAGAAGCAGGTAGTGATTCACACACAGAGCACAAAGAAGATCAAATGCAGAACATAGCATTTAACATGCTACTTTAGGTACAATGGGATTTGAGAAACTACTAAATTAAACGATTTTAAGATGAAGTTTATGATGTTCTACTTTAATGGCAAAATAAACTACGTGATTAAAGTGGAAATTTCAAGATTAAAGTTGACTTTTCGTGCTTTTTTCCCCACTGTGTGCCTATTTTTTTTGTCTGTACCCTAATAAGCTTTCATATGACACTCAGACGGTGGGCTATGACTTGCCTTTTCACGGCGAGTTTGATATGTGATTTCTTTTTTATTTCGGGCACTGTGCGACTTTGTGAACTTGAGCTTTCGAGTTTCTCCGACACTCTGTCACTCGATCAACTTCCTTTTGTTGATTATACCACTGTTTAAACCAACAAGTAGTACGTTTTTCCTTTGCCTTCACTTGGTATTCGCTGAAATTCTTATATTTTCCCCCGTGCTTTTCCCATTGCCTTTTCTCAGAAGGCTATTTATATTGATTTGCATATTCAAAGAGGCATAATTCTTGGAGGAGTTGGGGCGGGACAGAAGGCGTGTGCACGTGCGTTACTTTTCACGCTGATCGGGATTTATGTAGTGGAAAAACGTGAAAGTTTGCATACGTACAGATTCCTGCATCTGGATTTTTCTGTGCGTACGCACATTGCCACTTTTGTGCTTACGCCATGTTATAGTGTGAGTTCTACGCACGCCGTTATACATGAGGCCCCAGGTTTTTATGGCTTGTATGTTTGCTGCCCAGTAATAAAACTGAAAATTAGGTTAAAGCCATGCCACCTTCTGCCTGAGGTCTCTGTAGGGTCGCTCTTCAGATACGTGGGTGTTTTGAGTTCCAAATGAATGAGATTATTGTTGAATCTAACTGTTTAAAAAACGATTTATTGATATATATTGGAAAGTTTTGAAATAAAAAGAGAAGTTTAGGAAGGATATTCATCTTAACAATGTTAATTCTTCCGGCTAGAGTGAGATGAAGGGTTGACCATCTATGCAAGTCTTGCTTAATTTTTCCATACAGACAGCAAAATTTTGTTGATAAAGAGCTTTATGTTTACTTGTAATATTTACCCCTAGGTATTTAAACTGATCTGCTATGGAAAAAGGTAGGGTGTCCAATCTAATATTATATGCTTGTGAATTCACTGGAAAGAGTATACTTTTATTCAGATTAATTTTAAGACCAGATATCTTTTGAAATTCTGTTAGTGCTGTTAAAACAGCAGGGACAGTGTTTTCTGCGTCTGATATATATAAAACCATATCATCTGCATATAGAGAAATTTTCTGTTCCAGTCCTTCTCTGACAATCCCCTTTATCTGATAAGAATTTCGGCAGTGAACCGCCAGTGGTTCAATGGCGATTGCAAACAGCAGTGGTGACAAGGGACATCCTTGTCTGGTACCACGTTCTAGCTTAAAGTAGTCTGAGCAAATGTTATTAATACAAACTGAAGCTTCTGGATTGGTATACAGTAGTTTGATCCATGCACAAATTTTCGGGCCAAACCCAAATTTCTCCAATGCAGTGAAAAGGTAGTTCCATTCAATCATACCAAATTCTTTTTCTGCGTCTAATGATAGTAATATCTCTGGGGTGTTTGATTTTGCTGGTGAATATATAACATTAAACAAGCATCGGAGATTGGAAGATAGATGTCAGCCTTTAATAAATCCAGTTAGGGCAGCACTTTCTCCATCCTTCTACCTAGTATTTTTGAGAGTATCTTAACATCATTATTCAGGAGTGAAATTGGTCTGTATGATGCACATTGTAACAAGTCCTTATTTTGTTTAGGAAAGACCGTGATTAATGCTTGATGAAATGTTTGAGGTAGCATTTGGTTGTCGCTAGCTTCTGTAAATGTTGCCAATAAGAGGGGAGCTAGCTGAGTGGAGAATTTCTTATAAAATTCTAAGGGGTAACCATCAGGGCCTGCTGATTTCCCGCTTTGAAGTGACTTTATAGCATCTAGTAATTCTGTTAGCGTTAGAGGTTTATCCAGTTCCTCAGCACTTAAAGCATCTATTTGTGGTGTCTGTAATGTATCCAGAAATGCATTAGATTGTGTGTTGTCTTCTTTGAGCTCAGTAGAATATAAGGATTTATAATAATCTCTAAATGCGTGCATTATATTTTTATGGTCAATAATTTCTTCTCCATTCGTGTTGGTGATTACTGGTATTGCATTGCGAACTTCTTGTTTGTGAATTTGTTGAGCTAAAAGCTTATTAGCTTTTTCTCCGTGTTCATAGTAATGATGTCTAGACTTATAAATAAGTTGTTCAGTTTCTTTCGTTCTTAAGATGTTAAGTTCTGTATGCAGGGCCTGCCTTTTCCTGTGGAGAGCTTCACTTGGACGCCTGGCTTGTTCTTCATCTATTGTAGTAATTTCGCTTCTTAGGTCTGACACTTTCTTGGTTTCTAATTTTTTTCTGTGGGAAAGAAATGAAATAATCTGTCCTCTTAAGAAGGCCTTTAGAGTTTCCCAGAGTGTTCCTGCAGAAACCTCTGTGGGAGTGTTTGTCTCTAGGAAGAAGCTGATTTGTTTGGATATATATTCTGTGCAGTTCTCGTCTGCCAATAGAAGAGGGTTAAGGCGCCATCTGCGAGGTGAGTGTGAGGGGCTTAATGATTTTAGCTCCAAGACTAGAGGGGCATGGTCGAAGATAACAATTGTGTCGTATTTGCATGATTTAATTGTAGGCAGGAAATCATTATCTTTAAAAAAAATAATCAATTCTTGAGTAGCTATAATGCACTGGTGAGTAGAATGAATATGTTCTTGAGTTTGGGTTAAGAAACCTCCAGGGGTCTGATAAGTTGTGATCATTTAAAAACTCTGTAATTGTCTTTGCAGTATTAGATGTCGTCCCCCCTTGTCACAGGAGTCCTATCTAAGAGTGGATTTACAACACAATTAAAGTCCCCAGCCATTATAATTTTATGAGTGTTCACATTGGGATGGATGCAAATAGATTTTGCATGAATTCCTTATCATCGACATTGGGTGCATAAACATTTATCAAAATCATTTTACTGTTATATAAGTTGCCCATGACCATCACATATCTCCCTTCAGGGTCCGATACTACATCTGATGCTACAAATGGAACTGTTCTGTGTATGAGAATTCCCACCCCTCTAGTTTTCTTTATAAAGCTAGAATGGAACATTTGGCCAGTCCAGTCTTTTTTTAGTCTGAACTGATCCTTGCTTAGTAAGTGGGTCTCCTGTAAAAATACTATTTTAGCGTTTAAGCCTGTTAGGTGAGAGCATACTTTCTTTCTCTTTAATTCGTGATTCAGGCCTTTAACATTCCAGCTCACAAAGTTAACTGTCCCATCATGGAGACATTGATTCTGAGTTTTTAATGTCATTTTATAGTCTTAACTGGTAATGAGGCAGTTTTAATCTTAGTTTCAAAATTCCCCATGAGTTATTGCATCTTAGCCTATTGTTGCATTGATATTTATAGTTATAGGGATTAGAAGAATAGATTAGATGGGTGTTATTTTTTTAATAATGCTTTTAGTGTTTTACGGTCATAACTTAAAATAATTACCTCTCCTTCCCCTTTTATTTTCAGGATGGGGAGTTTGTTCGTGAGGCTGATACTAGTGACCTTTATGATGATGTATTAACTGGCACAATCAGCAATGAATGGCAAAGAAAGGAGGAAGAAGCACCAGCCTTGCAGAAAAGTGCGCCATCCAAACCTGACACTAAACCTAATGTCCCATACATGTCAAGTGGTCAAGGACACAAAAGGCTTGCAGTTTACATTGGTAATTTTTCTTGGGTAGGTTATTTTTAAGTTTGCTCATGCTTATATTATTAAATGCTGACCATTTTAATTTTGTTATAAAGTTTGCTCTATGGTGCCTTTTCTGTAAGTCAAATACTTGTAATTGTTTCTGCATCATGGTGACTGATGTGCTTTATAGCTTATTCTGCACTCTGGTGGGTACATAAACATTTGCATTTTCAGTATTTGGAGGACAATTGGATGTAAATTTCAGGGTATGAGTTAAAGGATTGTGTAATCTTTTCAAGTTAGTTATTTCTTCATAATTATTATATATTAACTTGACACACAAAATTGTGTTCTGAAGTTATACAAAAAATATGCCTGTTGCAGCTCAGATGGGTTTCAAGGAGCAGGAATTTAAACATGAAAATAAGAGCTTTAAAATCTACCAGATATGTTTATTTGTTCAAAGCATGAGTGTTAAGTATTGATTCAATACTCAACACTATGTTCCACCTCTAATTTTTTATATAATATATTTATGATCATAGTAAATGGAACAGTCTTAGTTATTCTAACAGTCCATTGCACAAATCCTTCCTCACGGTTGCAGTCATTGCTTTTCCTGTGCTCACAATTAGGAAATTGATGTACTGACCATGTGTTCAGTACATTGTTGGCAGTATGTGATCAGTTTCCAAGTGATGTGTCAATATATTTACATTTACTTAGTTGGCTGATACCTTTATCAAAGGTGACTTACAACATGATACAATTGGTTAAGTTTCTTTTCGGTGTCCATTTGAAGCACAGGCAGGTCAAGTGACTCACTCATGGTCACATAGTGTCAGTAGTGGGGTTTAAACCCACAACCTCAGGGTTTGAAGTCCAAAGCCTTAACCGCTACACAACAATATTCTTTATTTCAGAGACAATCTGAGGGATTTACATGTGCTCCTGTTTCAGATGGCTGACTTTTATTGGCTTGCTTCTGTTTCTACTTTTTAACTTAATATTCAAAAATTAGGAAGTTAACATGGCATAAGTGCTATGTGAGAGCACACGTGCCTCTTCATAAACTTTTCACAAGCTGCCCTTGAGGCCACTGTTTGCAGATTTGGGGTTCATGTATTTGCCCTTTTTGTTTTCCCACTCATCATGTAAAGAATACCATCAGTCTTTACCAGTATGCTCTGGCATCACCACTGTTGGGCACTATATGTCTTCCAGTCCCACAGAAGAAACATCAGCTTTCAACTTTAGAGGTGGGCTTAATGGGGAATGACTAAGGTTGCTGGATCAGATCAGTCAAGTTATGCATATAGTGAACACCTCAGTTCAGAACTGGTCCACTAATCCTGTGCTTGTACCACAGCTGACAACCATAGAAGGGCTTCTGTGATTTTTTTTTTTCCCCAATTAGTCTATATCTACCCACTAGAGCCCATCTGACTTGTAGCTGCACCAGCTTCACCTGCTTATTGAAAAAGTCCTCCAGTTTACTCAGTGTGTATCTATTCTTTAATAGCTAGTATTATATTACTACAAATAATACCCAGAATCTGCACTTTATATAAAATTAAAACTGTTGTCCTTGCTTGTAGTGTTCTTAGCAGGTTTTTAATTCTATAGCTATTGTGACTAGATCAATTATTGTGTTATTCGTGTACTTGCCCACTTTTAACTCCAAAATTGTCTTTTTCTTCTTTTGCATCTTTAGGAGGTGGTCCAAATTTTTGTCTGTAGTTTGTGTTCTTTTTTGTCAGTCTTTTTTCTTTATTCCACACTCTGGGAAAGTTAGCAAAATGAAAGGTGACAAAGCAGTTTCTATCCATGTCATCTTCCTGGTTGCTGAGTGTTGGCACCAGGCCAAGCTTTGCTTCTGGGGACTCAGTAGCTTGACTGCTAGTGTCACTCTATCCCAATGTCTTAGTTTTAACCTAGTCTCCTGCATATATATTACCGTCTTTTGCCCTCACTGTTTGTTATGTGCACCAACCCAAAGTGTATAAAAATCCAAAATGGAAGTAACAGTTGCAGAAGGTTAGGAAAAGACAAAATACCTTTTTCTCTTTTGTGTCTTTCTGCACTATCCGATTTTCCCTTTCAATGCCTGTATCTTTTTTTATGTTAAACTGTGGCCTGAAAATATGGGCTTAAACCTCTCCCAAATTCAACTATTTCCAGTATTTTTGCTAAACCTGATTTCTGTTTTTTATTTGGCCATCTCACTTCTTTTCTTTTTAATTTCAGTGACTTTTTTTTTTTTATATACAAACTGCTGTTTCTCTGACAAACAAGCCCATTCCAGTTCTCTATTCTGTGCACATTATATTCTTTCAGCTTACCTCACAACACACATCTCTCTTCTGTCTTATCCTGTTTCATTCCAAGTAACTGCTAAAGTGGCACACTTCCACCTTCATTCTTGCACTAGCATTTTCAAAACTTTCATATCGAAACACTTGCATTTTATTTCTGCTATTTTTATCTCTCAATTCTGTGTTGTCCACTCTTGCTTTCCAGACTCCACTATCCAGCTCATGCCCTGCAGTCAACAATAGTCATTCAAACTCACACGTTACTCTGCCTTCTATGATTTATTTTTCCTAAATCAAATTCTATCCTTCTACTAGACACCTTTCCTAAAAGATGTGAATCAGGTATTGATGTAGCATATTCTTTAAATACTAAAAATTATATAGAGAATATAGTGCAGTGAGGAGTAATGAAAAGAAATGCCCTTGCTCTTTTACCTTCCTTTCAGCTCTCGCCTTCCTTTCTGTTCATGCTCTGACTCTTATTGGTCTCTGGTAAGTCAGCCTTGCATGTTTTAGGGTTCCAGTTAAATCCCATTATTTTCCTTTTTTTTTTTTACTATGGCCAGCACACTCATTTTTCCCTTGCATTTTGTGTTTTCTGCTTTAGCAGTGGTCTGTTCTACATGCTAGGACCTCACATTTTAATGCCAACTGTTACATCTGTCAGACATCAACTTTAAACGTTAACATATCGATTCATTTTGGCTTTCAACCACTTTTCTATTTCTTTACTTACACAGTACTACTTTATTACCAATAATACAAGCTACTAATACTAACCCTCATAAAACAGCAGCTGTCTTCTTGACACCTGATGCATCTTTTTATGTCTTTAATCCTTCCTGCTCCTCTCCATTGTCTGGCTGTCCCAGCTCAGCATCTGCTTTCTCTACCTGTATGACAGGTTTCCATTTCAGAGCTTTAGTCTTCTTACATTTGCCACCTTTTAAACTTCTACTTACACACCATTCCTATCCACATAATTACTCATTATGAGTTAAACCTACAGAGCCAGACACTCCTTAGGATTCCATCTGTACAGGTAAATATGCTTGATGCTTTTAATGCTTGTCACTCCACAGTACTCCTCACTAGCTTCGGTGTGAACAACATACAGGTGTCCCCTAGACACATGAAGGCTTATTCACTTTGTTTGTAGGCCACTTTACCAACCAACAGTGTGTTATTTCTACCATCCTGTTCTCTATTGGAAATGTCTTTCCTAAACCTGCTGAATCATAGGCAAGAAAGCGGTAATCTTCCCATACCAGTTGCCTTATAACCACTAAATATGTGTGCACACAAAAACTTGAACATAATTCACAAATATGGTACAGAATATGGTTACTCCAAAATCCTGCTAAGCAAGCCAAGTGCTTTGTGGTATTAAGAGTTCTAGGTGACCCAATTCTCCCCTTTTATACTCTTTATTATGTATACTTTACCAGAATGCTTTAAATTCTAGGCACTAATGACACTAAGTACTATATAGCCCAGCACTCCCTCCCTTTTCCCTTTTACATCTATAGCCCCAGGCAACTTTATAGAGTAAAAGAATATGCAGGAGAAATTGTTACACATTTAATTATGTATTGTAGGTAATATACCCATGATATTAAATCCTTATGCCCTAAGTGATTTTTGAGTTTATTGCACCTTAATTACATACCCAAAAATAAACTGCTGTTCTACTTATGTAATAAAGGAGCTGCAAATGTCTGAAAAATACAGAGAACAACACAAAAGTATATTATTGTTTGCACCAATATTGACTAAATTAAAGTCTCTTTGGGGATTTCCCTCCAAAAAACTGATTTTTACTTTACATAAAGAGGACTTATGATACACAACCCTAGAATCAGTTTTCATTTCTGTCCCAATGTGTCAGCTGTCATTGTACCAAGTTCAGATTTCATATCCTATAGCATTGCAAAGTTTCGGTGTTTGGCACAAAGGGGTCCCTCTTTTTTGGAAACATTGTGTTCTGAGCTGGGGATAATCCTGTGCAGGTTTTGTTTTAGTGTGTATTTAGGGTATCAAAACTAAATTTCGGGTTTAGCATTGCTGCAGTGTGTCTCATAACTGCGGACTAGCAGTGGATCATGCCTAAGACTAAGTACAATTGCAGTGAGCTTCTTGGAGCTTATGAAATTTTCTTACTAACTTAGACCACCTCGTGAGCAGGTTTAATGGACGTAGTGCGGTACGTAATGTTACAAAATGAATTCCACACTCGTCAGACTGTTACGAACATTAAAAAAAACCACAAATATACCATTAAAAATATTGTAACCATATTTTATATTTATATTTGGACTCCGTGACAAGTGATGCATGGAAATATTTATATTTATAATGTTGTTGCATGGATTGAAAGGTGATTCATTCCAAGTTAATTAAAAATTGTTAAAAATAATGATGCCATATTGGCATAAACTACAATTAGTTCTGCCTCATCATAAAATGGAGTTGAATATATCCCTTTTTGTGTGTGTAGTTTAAAAAAAAAAAAGTTACTAATTACTTTTTAATCACTCAAATATAGCATCCTCAGTTGTACTCTTTCTACCACCTTCTGAACAAAAAAAGTTTGCATGCATTACTGAAAGTAAAACTTTGTTGTGTTTAATCATGGTTTGGCTTGACTGGCACATAATTGGCCTTTTCTTAATGTGTGCAAGTGAAATGCTGCAAAAATTGCATGAAGCTGAGTGTTGATTGGTATCACAAGCTTGCAATACACAATATGCATGCAGAAGGACAAGGTCAATGGCTTTTTAAAAAATGTAAGATACTGCTTTAATAGATTTATCCTGTTGTGAGTGTTTACCCTACTTATGTAGGAAATATCAGAGTATTAACAATGCTGCATTTACCAAAATTTAAAACTGCACCTACTTAAATGAAAATTCATTTATCATTACTGCATTTACATCTAGTGTAATGTAATCAGTTTATTTCAGATTTATTATCTTGTGTACCCACTATAATTACATTCCTAATGTACAGACCCTCCTTGTGGGTAGATGAGAAGGGAGGACAACCTGATTAGTGTCTTTAATCAATGCTACAGTAAGAAAAGAAATAAGCAGTTTACATCTTTGACTACCACTTCTGCATTGTTATGGCCATGGAGAATGCTGTGATTGCTTCTCTGGTGTTTCAATCGGCCCCAAAGCTCAGTGTCGCTATTGTGACTTGTGCAGTTTTGCTCCTTTCGGTCCTGTGTGTTACTCTGTAATCCATCAAACTCCTACAATCTGCTGTGGCTCCTGTTTTAACTCTTTCATCTCTCTGCATAGAGAACTGAATGATGCCTTCTCTGGTGAACGTTATTGGTTGCGGGGAGCATAGTGAGCTCAGCCCTCACTTTCTTTCTTTGTATAGGCTGAAGTTGGGTAGCCACTGTCCTTCGTACTGGCTTCTATAAATATACATGTGCTTTTCCCATTCAAATTGCAAGACAAACTGAACAGGATTCTTTCCCCCCAACTACAGCACATTCCTGCTAAACTAGCTAAGCATAGAAATCGAGCATTCCTCCCGTATCAAATATGGGGGCCTGATAGTTTTCTTTATGAGTCTAGAAAGAAGAAAACAGAAAGTGACAGTTTTTAGGAAAAAAAATTTTCTGCAAGTGTTTGGAGCCACCCAATTATGTTTATTTACACTGACGATGTGAAGCTAAACAGTAATGAACGATATCTTCCACCATCAGCTCGGCACTGTTGATTACAGCAGATTCTGACCTTCCAGTCTGGATTTAAGGTGGAGGAGAGATTATTTTGGCAGGGGTAATATCAACATCCTAATGTCCTTTTGCAGCTACAGTCGAATAATTTTGCTTAATGCTCAATGCTACACACACAAAATATAAATACATGTGATCTTATGATCTCTGCAGGCTCTCCTAAAAATATGACAGAATTAATCACTAGCACTTTATGGTAATGTGCCTTACTGGCATTTCCAGCAATTAAGTAAAGTTAGTTTTGTGTCCTCTGCAGTGTTAAGAGAGAGGCATTTATTTGGGGGAAAAAATGACAAATAGATATAAAGAAATGAAGTTGCCTTTTATTTTTCTATTTTGAAAGTGCGGGGGGACATCTTCGCTGACTATATAAGCGGCTTCTGGGGAGCGTCACGGCGGGTTTTGTGTAGTGGAAAGATGGCTCTGCCGTTGTCTGGCCAGGATGGCGTTGTCTGTCTCCCACTCGTGCGTTTGCCTCCCGTGACCTCGTAGCACTGGAAGAGTAAGAGAAAGTGTGAAGCATCTTAGTATCGGCTTGCTGTGGCATATTAAGGGATCCCGTATTTGCAGTTGTCGGGGCGATAGTCCGGGTGAGGGAAAAAAAGGGGCTTACTTTCAATTTTAAGAGAGAAGCTGGCATAGCTATATGCGCGCTTGCTCGTTGCTCGCATTTTTATAGGAATTTTGCGGGGCAGGAGATGCCACTCTTTGTAGATAACACCACGCCATTGCGTGCCCATGGGAGGATGATGTTCGATAGAATAATTAGTCGGCACTAAGGCGCCAGATACAAAAGGGAATTTCTAGCCTCTAGAGGGGGTCTTCTGGTCAGACCGTGCAGAGTGAAGTACTTGGTAGAGCATTCTCGTGAGTTTACCAAGCACTGTGGCTTGTTCCTTGATTGTTGTAAATATTTTATTTCTTGTATAAACATCTCTGGATTAGCTTTGGTGGAGGTATTTCTTGGGTTGTGGTTAATGGTGCACTGTTTATTTTTGTATATACACTTTCTTTTTTCTGTGTTTTGAATATTTTTCTTGGTAAACACAGTAAACACTGTTTGGAGGAGTAGCTTCCTGACTTGGATAACTGTGGAGGAAGACGCCTAATTTTTATTTTATGTATGTATGGGTTGTACTAGTTTGTGTGTATTTTTCTTTTTCCTTTGGGACTTTCAGTCAGTACTGTAAATACTGTATATAATCATCATTTTTGGGCTCCATTTCATAACTGTTTTGGGTATCATTTCTGGTAATGGACTGTGTATACAGATTTATTTTCCAAAGGACATTATTTTTGTTTTTTTCTTTATGTGCACCTGTGAATAAAAACCTCACTTTATTTTTGCAAAATCCAACCCTTTTGTATCAGCGTCTTCCTGTCTTACACCATCATCCTGGTCACGCTCTGTCCCGCATACTAGACACCTTGAGTGTATGCTGGTGTCCCCCAATTCACACTACACAGGGTGTCACACACTTACATATTTACCTTAAGAAAGATAAAATAATACCCATTGGCTTGGATGATGCATGTTCACGTGAAGGGGGTGGGGTGAATTCGGTGTATACAGTAATCCCTCCTCCATCGCGGGGGTTGCGTTCCAGAGCCACCCGCGAAATAAGAAAATCCGCGAAGTAGAAACCATATGTTTATATGGTTATTTTTATATTGTCATGCTTGGGTCACAGATTTGCGCAGAAACACAGGAGGTTGTAGAGAGACAGGAACGTTATTCAGACACTGCAAACAAACATTTTGTCTCTTTTTCAAAAGTTTAAACTGTGCTCCATAACAAGACAGAGATGACAGTTCCGTCTCACAATTTAAAGAATGCAAACATATCTTCCTCTTCAAAGGAGTGCGTGTCAGGAGCAGTGACTGTCACAGAGATAGAGAGAAAAGCAAACAAATCAATAGGGCTGTTTGGCTTTTAAGTATGCGAAGCACCGCGGCACAAAGCTGTTGAAGGCGGCAGCTCACACCCCCTCCGTCAGGAGCAGACAAAGAGAGAGAGAGAGATAGAGAGAGACAGAGTTTGTTTTTCAAGCAAAAATCAATACGTGCCCTTCGAGCTTTTAAGTATGCGAAGCACCGTGCAGCATGTCGTTTCAGGAAGCAGCTGCACAAAAGATAGCAACGTGAAGATAATCTTTCAGCATTTTTAGACGAGTGTCCGTATCGTCTAGGTGTGCAAACAGCCCCCCTGCTCAATCCCCCTACGTCAGGATCAGAGAAAGTCAGCGCAAGAGAGAGAGAGAGAGAAAAGTAAGTTGGGTAGCTTCTCAGCCATCTGCCAATAGCGTCCCTTGTATGAAATCAACTGGGCAAACCAACCGAGGAAGCATGTACCAGAAATTAAAAGACCCATTGTCCGCAGAAATCCGCGAACCAGCAAAAAATCCGCGATATATATTTAAATATGCTTACATATAAAATCCGCGATGGAGTGAAGCCGTGAAAGGCGAAGTGCGATATAGTGAGGGATTACTGTGTATGTATATATATATATATATATATATATATATATATATATATATATATATATATATATATATATAGTGAAGAAAGAAGTTGAGACAACACGCTCATAAAGGTTTGGGGTGTTAGCCCCATGTAGTGTAAGGTCAAAAGTAGCCTTTCCTGGCTGATATATCAAAGAATCATACAGAGGACAACATTTTAGTGAGTGAGAGGATTTTTATAATGAAGCTGTCAGGAAATTAAATACAGAGGGAATGCTGGGAAGAGGGTTGAGCGGGAATGACATGGAACATTGAGGCCGGAAGTACAGTTATCAGGTGAGGTCGGAAGTAAAGGCTTTGTTATTGTGTGTGTAAGATCGTCAGCCACTCTTCAAACAGTGCATTACATTCTTCTGTTTTTCTGTTGAACGAGAGAGAGAGAGAGACAGACATTATTGCCCTGTACAAAACCCACTTTCTTTGTGTTATCACGTGTTGTTGAGCAGTTAGCTGCTCCCCAAGCGTGCGTGCGTGACAATTATATATAATTATTTTTTTCTCTCTTCTGGTTCGTCCTGCTTCCTGTTCAAAAGCGGTCCTGCCCACATGCAGCCGACACGGCATTTCTCCATTGCTATTTGTCCTCTTCCAAACCCTTCCCCACGCTGTCTGCGGCTCCTCTTCAAAACCGGTACTGCCCAGACGCAACCAACACAGCATTTTTCGATTCCTATTCCTGCTCTTCCAGACCCTTCTCCATACTGCCTGAGGCCTCCCATACACCCCCACGGACTACCGCGTTCCCCGCTCCTCTCTCATGACCCCATTGGTGTCACGTCACCGCCCTATATCTAGCCTGACCACGTGACCTTTCATTTCAGCCATGTGTGCACCTGGGAGTCTTTTCCGTAGCCTGCTACAGAAAAGTACTCTGTCGACCATTGGCATTGGTTTCGCTCTTTGCTATTGGTTTCACTCCTTCGTATTTTTGCTATACTGTGACGGTTGTTTCCTAAGCCTTTGTTATAAAATGAATGACAGTATCTTCTCTGTCGACGGGTTTTTGTACAACGTCATCTCTATTTCGGGATCCGGCAACTGCCTATTCCTATCAGTGGGTTATTTCTTGACACAAACGGTTGACGAAGGCAATGCACTCTCACTACGACATAGGGCAGTAGATTTCGTTTCATCACATTGGGACAGATTTGGAGACGTTCTTCCTGTTGTTCTTTCCAATGCAAGTCGAGTTATCACAACAAGTCAGGAGTACTATCAATACATGGCAACATCTGGACTTTATGGTGGTGAACCTGAAATTCAAGCTCTTTACGAGATTCTCCATGCTACCATTGTCATTTACTTCAAACACGACCCCAACATCCCGCCTTGCATTTACAATTTTGGAAATACTCTCTTCATTTACCTTCTGTACTCAGGACAACTGGACAATGGCCACTATGAAGCCCTCCTACCGATTCCGATCATGTCTCCACAGCAGCATTTAATGTCTGATAACACCAACACATCAGTCCTCAGTCATTCTTCTCTTCCACAAAACACTACAGTTTCGTCTACTGCTACAACCTTCCTCTGCGAAATGTGTAGTAAATCTTTCAAAACAAAACCCAGCCTTGCCAAACACAAGAAAATTCATTGCAACGACAAATTGCTTTAGTCTCACACTTGCACAAAACGTTTCACAACGCAGAACTATCTTCACAAACACACAAAAATTCACTCCGCTGAAATATTACCTGACTCTCATTCCAGTGTGATTCCTGCAACAAAACCAAACGCGAACCTCACTTGCTAAACACAAGAAAAGACATTCTTCACAACAACTATATGAGTGCCAGAAATGCAATAAGAAGTTCACTACACAGGATTGTCTGACTAAACACAACAAAACTCATTCACAACTTTTGCAATGCGACATCTCCAAAGCAACGTTTCCAAACCTACGCAGTCTCAGCACACATACACACAATCCTCTTCCCGTTCCCACAGGAACTTCATTTAATTCCTGTCTTCCCGTCCAAGAGTACAACATTGGGACTCCAGACCAGCAGTGCAAACACTGTCATGTGCTATAGTGGCCTGCTGAGTGGAATACATCCAACAAGTACTTGAGGTGCTGCCACAACAGTAAAGTAGCTTTACCACCTTTGCAGGAGTCACCTTTGTCTTTACAACAGCTTCTTACACAGCAAACATCAGAAGCTAAAAATTATCGTGAACACATTGGAGAATACAACTCTTCTCTAGCGTTTGCTTCCATAGGTGCACAGATAACTCAACCTCCTGGCCACAGACCATACTGTTTTAAAATACACAGGCAAATTTATCAACAAATCTCTCCACTATCTTCTACCTCTCCAGGATATGGACAGTTGTATGTTTTTGACACAGTGCAAGCTACTGAAGTACGCTTACAAAATAAAGCAAACTTTGCATGCAGCGAAAATTTACTTCTCCAGGTAGCTTCCATGCTCAGAACCATCAACCCCTTCGCTAAATCATACAAACACATGCATGAAATCGCTCAGTCCAATCCAACAGCATCTGTACGAATGGTTTTCAAGGAAAGCCCTAGGCAGGATTTACGATGATGCAATGCCCCGACATGTCACACTGATGTTGCAGCAATTTTTGCCGGCGAAGATGGCGAACCGCCAGCCGAAAGGAACATTTGCATCTATCCCACAGGCAACTCCTGTAAACAGATTTCCACGTTCAATATGAATTGCGATCCTATGGTTTACCCACTTTTATTCCCTTATGGAGACATTGGCTAGCACAAAGATTTACAACATGTTCCCGATAAAAGAACCGCCAAACGAATAAGGTTTACTCAATGCCAATTTTACGCGTACAGATTAGCAATGAGAAATACATTTAGTATTTTGCACTCCAGCGGCAAACTATTCCAACAGTACGTCGTAGATGCGTGTGTTAAAACAGAGGGCGTGCGTCTCAACTATCTCAGATTACATCAACATGATCTGCGCGTGTAACAATATAAAGGACTATCAGACACACTGCAAGCAAACGCTGAAAATAACAATGTACGTGTAGGCAAAATGATCATATTACCGTTCACATTTCCAGGAAGACCAAAATACATGCAACAAAACTATGCCATGGCCATAGTACGAAAATTCAGAAAGCCTGATTTATTTATCACGTTCATATGTAATCCTGCTTGGCCGGAAATTCTACATGCACTGTCGGATACCCAAAAACCAGAGCACAAACCCGATATTGTAGTACGAGTCTTTTGGATTAAGCTGCAGGAATTACTTAGAGACATTCTACAACATATTTTTGGGATTGTTATTGATTATATTTACGTAATCGAATTTCAGAAACGCGGCCTTCCTCATGCCCACATGCTGTTTACTCTTCACAACAATTCTAAAACAAGAACCAAAGATGACATTGATAAATATGTCACTGCTGAACTCCCTAACCCCTAACATTGACCCTAAGTTATTTGAAATTGTTACTAAATGCATGGTACATGGACCATGCGGTACAGCAGGTAACCCAACAGCATTGTGCATGAAGAATGGTACTTGCACCAAACGACTCCCGAAAGATTACGAGGAACACACGCAAGAAAACATTAACGGATACCCAATCTACTGCAGAAGAGAAGGGCCAACTGCATAAATAGGCAAGTTTATAATTGATAATCGATGGATAGTTCCTTACAACCCTTGGTTGAGTAAAAAATTCAATGCACATATTAATGTTGAAGTTTGCTCATCTATAAAGTCCATCAAATATCTCTACAAATATGTTCACGAAGGTTACAATGCAGCTTCTGTTACCTTACAGCAAGAACATCCTAACGATGACTTGGTTAATGATGAAATCATGACTTTCTTGGACGGAAGATATGTCAGTACTCCAGATGCTATGTTGCGTCTTAGTGAGTACAGTATGTCAGACAAATCTCACACAATTATACGATTACCTGTCCATCTTCCCGAACAACAAACTGTCCTGTTTCGTGAATGTCTCGAAGAAGAAACCTTAAATCAACAAGCAATGAGAAAAACCATGCCAACAGCATGGTTTGACCTGAATAAGATGGATACTCGTGCAAAATCATTCCACTATATAGACATTCCACACTATTATGCTTTCGATTCCAAGGCTACCGTGTGGAAACGACGACTCCGAACAAGTAACGCTATAGGTAGAATGCCAATTGTCTCTATTCAAGACTCTGAACGCTACTACTTACGCGTCCTCTTAACACGGTTTCCAGGAGCTACTACTTTCCAGGAGCTTAGAACCATAATTGGAAACATATACAGCTCATTTAAAGCAGCATGTCAAGAGTTAGGTGGTCTTAACGATGACAAGATTTGGCACGACACTCTTTATGAAGCTACACAAACTAAGATGCCCGTACGTATGAGACAACTCTTCGCTATCACTTGTGCCTTTGGGGAACCTGTCAATGTTCCAGACCTATGGCAAACACATAAACTGGCAATTTGCGAAGACCTGTTTACTAAATATTCCACTGACACTGCCCTGACGTATGCTCTCTCGGAAATTAACATTACATCTTGCCTGAAGAAGGGGCCTGAGTTGCCTCGAAAGCTTGCATATTGTAATCTTTCTAGTTAGCCAATAAAAGGTGTCATTTTGCTTGGCTTTTCTCTACATTCATAATGGCTAACACGGTACAACACCCTAGTACTTCGGAAATTAATGAAATACTCAAGTGCTATGGTATGACTCTTCAGCAATTTCATCTCCCAGTCACTGAATTCATTCCACCTCATTATCCAACCTGTGTTGACATTCTCCACGAACAAAAAGTAGCTGCAGATTACACACAACAACTCAACGACGATCAGCGAACAGTCGTACAAACAGTACTGCAGGCAATATACAATCCACCTGTTTATTCCAAGAAATGTTTCTTTCTCGATGGCCTGCAGGAACAGGCAAGACCTTTATATACAAAACCCTCATTCATTCTGTAAGAGGTAGAGGAGACGTGGCAATAGTGGTTGCTTCAACTGGAATCGCAGCAACTTTGCTACCTGGCGGCCGTACTGCACATTGCGTGTTCAAAATACTTCTACAAATCACACCAACATCAACCAGCAACGTGAAGCCAAATACCAAGGATGCCAATAATATACTTGAAGCGAAAATTACCATCTGGGATGAAGCACCAATGACACATTGTCATGCATTTCAATCTGTTGACAGACTACTGCGAGATCTCACTCGGGGAAAATGCACCTTTTGATAATAAAACCATTCTTCTCGGTGGAGATTTCCACCAAATACTGCCTGTTATCTTCAGCGGTTCTCGAGTCCTCACTCTTGCATCTTCCATCAACAAACACAGGCTGTAGAATGAAATGAAAGTCCTAAAACTCACAAAAAAATATGAGAGCTCTCGAAAGTGAAACTCAATTTGTTCAATGGCTTCTTCAAGTTGGGGAAGGTAAAACTGGAGACATGGCAGAACTACCTTCTCAATGTTTACCACAACACCAAGACCCAGTTGCTCAACTTTACGGTGATATTAATTTCTTGACTGTGACTCCCCAATAACTTGCTGCAAGAGCAATATTGAGCGTCACAAACGACGATTCTCTACATATTAACAACAAAGTTCTTGATCTTATACACGGTGAAAAAGTGCCTTCAAGAGTGTAGATACAGTAGTCGCTGAAGATCCTAATGGTAAACTAACGTACCCACAAGAGTTTTTACACACCATCACACTAACTGGCATGCCTCCCCATATCCTTCATCTGAAGGTAGGAGCTGTAGTTATGCTCCTTCGAAATATTATGCCATCAAAAGGTCTTTGCAACGGAACAAGACTCATCGTTACCCAAATACATAAATATTTTGGAGTGTAAACTGATCGCTATCCAAAATTCTGAAACAATCTTCGTTCCCAGAATCTCTCTCCTTCCTTCCGACACCAATCTCCCTTTTAAATTTAAACGCACACAATTCCCACTCAGACTCGCCTTCTCCATGACTATCAACAAGTCCCAAGTACAAACGTTTGCAAAGATTTGCGTTAATCTACAACAACCAGTTTTCAGCCACAGTCAGTTGTACATGGCTTTTACTAGAGTTAGATCTTTCGATTCATTATCTGTCATCTCCACCAAAACACCTATTCACAACTGTGTCTTTCAAGAAGTATTTATTTCTCTTGATTTCTGAATTCCTTTCTCACCATTTTCCGTACCTAATCTTACACTGGCGTATGCTACGGCGGGCGTCGGCTAGTGTGTGTGTGTGTGTGTGTGTGTGTATATATATATATATATATATATATATATATATATATATATATATATATAAAAAATATTTATAATATATATAGTCATGGCTGAAATTATCGGCACCCCTGGAATTTTCCCAGAAAATGCACCATTTCTCCCAGAAAATTATTGTAATTACAAATGTTTTTGTATATACATGTTTATTTCCTTTATGTGCATTGGAACAACACAAAAAAACAGAAAAAAAGCCAAATCTGACATCATGTCACACAGAACTCCAAAAATGGGCCAGACAAAATTATTGGCACCCTTTCAAAATTGTGGATAAATCGTTTTATTTCAAGCATATGATGCTTGTTTGAACTCACCTGTGGCAAGAAACAGGTGCTGGCAATATAGCAATCA